>NW_020455204.1:2529632-2661138 GCF_003342845.1 Nothoprocta perdicaria | reverse complement strand
CGGACACGGAAGCAAATGAATCTGATTCAAAATTCCTGATCCGAATATCATTGGTTAAATAATATTAACATACAGAGTGTTCCATCTGAGTAAAAAAAAAAAAAAAAAAAAAAGATGAATGGGATTTTATTTTCATGAATGAGAAACCTGTAACAAAATCTTTTTAGGACCTGCAAACTTAGCACAAAGTCAAATAAGCCAAACTTAACATTCTCATTGCTTTCACTGCACACACTCCAGCTTTCTTATCAATGAAGTTAAAGCCTCAACACTCTTCTTTCAAAGGCTGGTTCTACTCAGGTAATTAAACTCAACAGCAAGTTGCCCAGGTAGCTGCCTTCCAGGAACCTGAGGAGTGTATATGCACTCAGTTTTCCTACCAAAAAAACCCTGAACAGTCATCAAGGCAAACTCAGCCACAGATTCAATTCTTTACCATTGGTGCCTCAGTTACATTAAAACCAACCAACCAACCAAACAAACCTTCACTCTTAAGTTACCACACTGCTGTGACCCCATTGCTTTCAGTGGAATAGGCCTGAGAGGATGGAAGAGGTAATTTATCAGTGAAAATCTTTAGCAAATGGGAAAAGGGGGCATGTTGTCTCCTCTCTGAAGCACCAGAAAAACTTCAGTATCAATTAACAGGCGTGTTGCTGCCTTTTGATACCTGGTCACCTATAGAAGCACTAAGTGCCAGGGAAGAATCAGCAGTTGATATGACCTTGAAATCTAAAGAGCAAAAAATCACAAGGCTCAAAGATGGCTTTGGGGCTCTGACTTGAGAGGGTCAGATAAAGGGCCCGGTAGCCATCCAATTAAACCTTGGCATATGCATTATTTATGGCATCATTAGTAAGTCAGTGTCTGCCGGCCATCCAGGCCTATTCAGAGCACATAGTGTGTCCAAGCAGGATGCAGCTAGACCCACAGAGCCCACATGCAGGAGTGGTTCTGAGCRGTGGCTTGAGCCCAGCCTCAGGTCTAACAGCAGGTTCAGCTCTCACTACCCCCTCTCTTTCATAAGCCCCAACTTCCCATTCAGTCTCCCACATCACAGTGACCATGGATGACCAGGGTGCTGTCACTGCCAGCTGGGAGACCTGGTAGACCCCCCCTCCACACTCAGGGATCTGCACCCAGTGCTGAGCAAGCCCACAGTAGCCAGGGAGCACCAGGGCCTCACATTTGCTTTTTCATCTCCCTTTGCTTTCTAATAACAAAATAGAAGTACAGAACAAAACAGCTCCTCTTCCTTGGATGAACAAGCATCAAAATCCAGCAGCCTGCCTGGGTAGCTGCACATGAAGCTTGCTTACTCCTGCCACTCAGTGCTGTTTCAGCAGCTGTGAATTTAAACAAGACTAACATTAAAATAACTACACCTATTTATAAAAGCAAGGAGGCAAAGTGACATTTCTATTACAAAGCACACACCACCAGGAGATTCCCTGACGCTGCAGCAAACCAATACAATTACATTACAATGCACTATTCTCTCTGCAGTGATTTCAGAAGGTTGTGCTGTACTGCTGTAGCAGCAGCGTTTGATTCTGCTCCCATCAGGGATGGGGGAAGTTCTGTTACAGGCTTTGGCAGTAATAAGATCAAGTACTAAATCCATGAATAACCACCTATGTTACTCACATCCACTTGCTATATACACAACTCTTTTCATCTTGTATAATCAGCA
This sequence comes from Nothoprocta perdicaria, assembly GCF_003342845.1. NCBI lineage: Eukaryota > Metazoa > Chordata > Aves > Tinamiformes > Tinamidae > Nothoprocta > Nothoprocta perdicaria. The sequence goes on along the minus strand of NW_020455204.1, from coordinate 2,659,445 downwards.
TTGTGCTGTCTCTGCAACACACTGCAGCATGCTGTTCTTCCTAACACTTTAGCCTGAAATAAGGGCTTTCTCTTTGGAGGATGGTGCATGAAATTGCATTACAATATGATTTCCATTTTACTTTGCATGCTTGAGATTTTCCTTAAAACAAGGTCTGCTAAAATCTGGTTAAACATGATACCACTAAAGTTAATGAAAGGCTCATGTTACAGGTTTTTTTTTACATCACTCCAAAAATCTCAACAACATACCACTGTACCATCCTCCTCTATGCATTCCTCTCCCATCCATTATAAAGGCTGCTGCTGTAGATAGCACTGTATAYACTAGCAGACTCAACAAAAAAAAACAAGGTCAGACACTGCTCTTAATCAGACCAGTTTAAATACAGGGTTACTCTGATAAAATCAATTGGATTATCGACATTCAGAGCAGAGYACAGGAGAACAGAATTTGACCCCTAATCTCTATCACATGGGCTACAGTCCTGAAGCAAGCTGCAGATCCCAGTAATCTATTCATATGCAATCAGTGTAATCTGCAGGAATTACTCTAGGTATAGCAAATTAGTATAAAAATCAAACCACTAAACTACAGTAGAAAAAACTGTATATCCAAGGCACTGTCCACAACAACAAAACATGCATCACATGCAGAACCTCTGCAGTATATTGCACAAATTAGGTGTACATGTGGGTATAAGCTGCAAACTCAAGATAGTCTTTTTGCAGTACAGCACCTGCTTTATTCTCTCTGACCCTTGGCATTCACTGGGTCTGGTTCTGCTGTTTTCATCTCAAGCATGATCAGGATTGTAGCCTCACTACTTCTATCTGAGGAATTGGCACCATTCTGTATTTAAACGTGCCTTTGACCACAGAATCAGGTATGTTAGTATTCCACAGAAGTTGTGGAATGTGTTCTCTTACCTTTTATCCCTCTCTCATTTTACTAATCTTCTGTAATGAACTTCCTCAAATGCTCCCTGAATGTGCACAGGCTTCATTAATATCAAAGCCTTTTTTTTTTTTTTTTTTTTTTTTAATGACTGTGAAAGACAACATTTTTTGCCATTGTCCATAAAATTTCTTTTTTTTCCGATCTTCTTCATTCTTCTTTTCCATTAATATTTTATTACTTTAAAAAAAAAAAAAAAAAAAAAGTACATCTAAGCCAAAAAGGCCAAAAGAAAGTATACCTGTTTTATTAAAGACATTAAACTCTGGATGAGATACTTGTGGATTCTGATTATGCCTGTACTAGTCCAAAGACACAATAGCATGCCTTCAGTCAAAACACACTTTAAAGCTATTCTATGCTACAGTCACAAGGCAAACATGGTGTAAATCATAACACTGAAGCTTGACACTAAAATTACCTTAGATGTCTCACAAATAGCTTAGCCTTAACATATTAATTTGTCTTTTAAAGGCCTACTTTTTCAGTACTTAAATTGCAAACAAGGTGAACAGAGATGACTTTTATGCATGCAGGAGGGCTCTTATTTGATCCTGGGCTACTGTTGAGTTAAAGTTTTATAAATGACTGCAAGCTTGGTTCTATTGCTATTATAAAATGATACCTTTTTATAATAACAAAAAGAGTAGGTCTTAAAGAAAAAACTGTCTGTTTTTTTTCCATATACAGACTCATGTATGAGTCATTTCCATTTACACGGTTAGACTGAGCAACAATATTATGGCATCATTGCGTGCCACACACATCACGGAATACAAATGCTGATACTAAGCTACAGCAGCTTCCTTGTAACTGTCTTCCTTTTAGCCCATGTTCATGGTAAATTAATTACTTTGTAAACAGGAGATGCTCGTCTAGTTTGTATGGAAGATTCTGTGCTTTGCAAGCAGAAGCCCTCCTATATGAGCTGTAGGTACAGAGGTAGGCATGCCASTATGCCACTGATTTGGGGAGAAGAAAAGCTCCAAGATCCTCAGGTATGTCTTATAAAACAGGACAAATTAACATAAATATTCAAACAAATTCATAAGAATAATTCCCCCTTAAAGTATACTGAGTCATTCCAAATTCAACACAGTGGACTGCCAGGAGAGAAGTCTGCAGATGGCACCTGGTTCAGGGCAGCTCCACCCACACCAAGAGCAGCAGTGTTCCCAGGTTGGGAGTGACAGCAATTCTGACCAGCTGTTCAGGATTTCATGCACTGTGGGATTCTCCTTCTGAGATTTCTGCACCTAAGAAGAGGGAATGTTTTGTTTCCCTTTTTCCTAAAATGACCCTAGCAAAGATGTAAATAGGAAGAGCTTCTCAGCAGACAAACTACAGAACGAACAACCCTGCCCAAGTGGAAAGTTCCTTCCTAACTTATGCAAGTCAGAGCTTTATGCCTTGACCTACAGAGTTCTTGTAACTTTATTACTTTAATTTACTTCATCTTATTTAATGCTACTGTTGAGGTTCTCAGCATATAGAGACAAGAAGGGGATCTCAAGGACATGCAGACAAGTTCAGCATCCAATTAATTTCCAGTGGGAGTCAGATGCCCAGTTTGGTTTTTGTGCTTTTGAAAATTCTCCTCTTATTGGATTCTTCCTTGAATCCTGCTGAAGTCCTGGCCTCAGGGCTACCTTTTGGCAAGATGTTCTGCAACATCCAACAGAGCATTTTCTTTAATCTATTTAAAAATTTGTCTTTCAAAGTTACCAAATATCTCCTTCTTCTCAGGATGTTAAACACACAATGGGAGAGTTTCTTATTATCATGAAATTAATCCTCATTTCGTATATTTCTAGGATAACTCCTCATTATTTCTCCCCTCTTCACAATAAATATCTATCATATTTCTAGAGATAATCACTTCTCCTTGAAAGCTTTCTATTTCTTTAATGCCTTTTTAAACACATAATGACCCAGAATGGATGTAGGATTCCGGGTGATAATATACATTGCTGATACATATACATATTGCTGATACATATACATTGCTGATGTTTGAGAAGAAATGTCCAGATCTTAACCAAAACCAGTTCTGGCTGCTGAGCCTACTGACAGGGTAAATTAGTGGTTTTCAACCTTTTCTGGTTTGTGGATCCCTCAAATTTTCCAATGGATATCCTTTAGCAAGTTTACATAGTACGCTTATCCTACCGAATTTTAAACACACTGACAAAAGGCTCACTTTCCTTAGGCATTCTTAGAAGAGTCTCCCAGAATCCACAGACCACAGATTATAAATCTCTAAATCAATTGTCTTTGAAGAGTTTCTCATTCAGTTCAACTAGGTGTTAGTGCTACAGCTAGTAATAGCAACACACATCAGCACTCTTAACCAGTTTGATGGAAAGATGGTCAATAGAAATAACAGTCAATTTTGCAAATCTGAAAGGAATTTGGGAAAACAACTTGTGTCCATGTTTGTATTTTTCAGCTTGACCTCTGACATTGGAGTCCTAACTAATTTGGACCAGGTAGATTAGAGAAATTTTGTTTCCCTCTCTGGCCCTGATTAGCATCAATGTGTGTAAATTTTTATAGGAATGTCTTACATTTAAACATGAAAACCCCAGTTCATATAATAAAATTTTAAAGACCTGTAACTATAAGATAAAAGAGAGTATAGTTAATACCCTATGTAAGCTAAAATAGCTACTTTAGCTGAGGGAAGAAAATATCTTGCTTGAGCATGTTGCTTAAGCATGCATGTAGTTTTAAATTTGTAAATAAAACTGGGAAAAAATATTTGCTTGCTTTTCTGAAGAAAATTCTGAAATAATGGAATAATGGAATTCCATTTCCATTAAAATACTTTCTTTCTTGAAAACAACAACAAAAATTAAAAATAAGTATTTTCAAAACTAGAAAGTTTCTTCCCCAAAGCTAAATATACAGTTTGATTCATTTTTTGCCTTCAAGGGGGAAGAAACACAACCAGGAAAAAAAAAAAAGAATAAAAATTCAATACAAAAATCTATTTTGCAGGGTTTTTTTCCCCACCAAGCTTGTCCCTGAGCCCAATGTTTTAAGTATGCTTAAGTGCTCTGCTGAAACAAAGGCTATATAGAATTATAAATCTGTCCTAGGCAGGACCAACAGACATGTTAGGGTTGGGTCCTCTAGCCCCTGGCTCCTGACACTCTGTGCTGGCTCCCCATCTCCAATACCACATCCCCAAGGTACTTCATGACTGCCGAGCACGGCCGCCCAGCCCCTGCACCGGGTCCCAGCTGCTCTTCACCTCCAATTCATTTGAGCCTGACCTAGCCCACACTGCAGTGTGGGGCTTGCTCTCTTCACTGGTGAGTGCTGTGAGCTAATATCATATGTTAGATGTCACACAGCTGAATAGGAGGCAGACAAGAGGAGCACACTAGGCCTCAGCACAGCCTTGAATAACTTACATTTGCCCAGGAGGATRGGTAAAGCCAAAGGCAAATCATCAAGCAATATCTTAGCAAGAATACAATAATAATGAGATGTGCCAGAGGAAACCGACCTGCCTCGCTCACATCAGCGCTGATGATCTGCTCTCCGCGTAGGGTATCACGACCCAAGCACCAAGTATTCACCAGGCAGTCACACTGCATTAGCTTTTGCCAGGTGTTTACCTTTCCTTTTACACCTGCCAAGTTGCTTGATTCTGCTTGGAGCTCAAAGAATGAGCTAGCAAAATCTCTCCCCATGACAAAAACTAAGATAGGAATGCCAAAAAAAAAATATATATATATATATATATGTACATCCACACACACAAAATTAATCCAAGCCAGTGACAATCTAACGATGGGGGGTTGGGATGGGCGGGGAGGAGAAGGATTTATTCATTTTCATGACAATAGCCACAGAGAAAAGAGACGCTCTTCTGAGTCTCCCCAGGGACTGAATTGAATTCCCAGGGCTGCCAATCAGATCAAAAATTTAACAGCATTTATTCTCTGGGGAAGCTGTCTGGAGTCAGCATGTCAGCATCTGGATGTTGCCCTGAGCTTGCACAAGCAGAGCAGCCGGAATCATGAATTTGCCTAGCTTGCCATGCAATGAGAGATTCGGAATACACGCACACAGAAGCAGTTTTCCCTCTCATTTATGGCAACATAAGCCTGGAGTCCATTTCATTTAACTAAAACTAGCAGAACACAAACTTCAGAGCAGAAATCATTGTCATTTGGGCCATGGTATTGCTGCAGGTCCCACTTCCATAAAGCAGGGCTCAGAATCAGACTCAGTGACTACCAATTGACTAGTTTAAGTGAGTCCCATTTGGAATAGTGTTTCCGTCAGAATTTCACCAGTGCAAACAAGAAAGGAGACTCAGCACTGATGGGACTGGTAGTTGTTCAGGGGGGCTATTTTGTAAAATTAAGTTATGGTTTATGAGACTTTTAAGCTAACTGCTTGCAAGATGAATTCGTATGTCAGACTGTAGACAACACAACCTATTCAGAATACCGGGGGACCATAAGCTCTGTGGGYCAATTACTGCACAGATGCATCCCAGTTCTGGTGTCATTGACACTACTAATAATTCCAGATATATATATTTACATATTTAGCCTATACAGGTCACTTGCATAGAAGCCTATCAGCAACAGTATTTTTTACACAAATATCCCTGAACCAGTAAATTTRTTACTATGAACAAACTTTATGGGGCTGTTTCTAGAGAAACAAACAGGACCACATAGGTGTCCACCTCTATTCTTGCTTGGAACTTTTATACCTGTGATATTTTTAGAAGTTCGTTAGGGCATGGTGAAACCAATGCAAGATGCGATATTCTGCTGAAAATGCTAGAAAGGTTCCTTGCCGATTAAAGACAGTTCCCAATTTCCTCAGAAACCTGAGAGCCAAAGGAAAGGATCTCCCACTTGCAGACACAAGAGCTAGTCTCAACTGTGAAATGTTAATTCCAGAATTTCAGTAGACAATTAGTTGCTGAGAAAGGTCAAGTCCAGCATACAGTCCTCTGAAGCAGTCTCTAAAGGCATCGTTGCCATTTCCCCATCGTTCCAGTGTACCATCACTGAACCAGAACGTAAGAGCACTTCATTTGATGGGGCACAACTTCTAGCTACTACCAACATCTCCATCACAGTAGCACTAGTGACGATACTGCGTACCATGATTTAGCATGTTGCGTATTTCCCTACATGGAGCTCAAATTATTTTGATATTATCTATAAATGGGTGTCTGGCATCCATTAGAGGCTTCTCATCTTTCTTTTTTAAGGAAAGAATGTTTCTGTATAGAAAGGAAGAGTTGATGGGGGAAAAAAAAATAAGGTTTCATGGAGAGCACCATGGGAAAGGTTATGCAAATAACTGCCAGAAAAGCAGACTGTATTTTAGTGCAACTAACAGACAAATCCAAACTCAGAACTCTGTATTATTGTTATTCACCCATTTAAGGTCCTATTTTCACTTCAGTTTCCATAGTAACCTGTTGTCCTAAATCTACAGCACTTATAGCCTTTTAGTGTCATGGGTTCTTTCTTTACAGCTCTAATTACACCATCATCCACAAGGGGAAATGGCTGAGATGCTTTTCCCACCACAGAAACATTCAGGAAGTGCTGCTCTGTAGACAGAGGGAATATAAAACCTAATCATAAACCTTTAGACATCGCCCTTTTTGGACAATTCCCTTATGTCACAGCTGTATGTTTTATTGTTCGGATTTTGAACATGGGCCATGGCAGAAACAAGAATGGAATTTGCTGAGGTAAAAAGGATTTTAACATTTGAGTTTAACATTTTCCTTTCCTCTGTCTTTTTTGGTCTATAGTAAAGAATTATTAAATGTGTTGGAAGAAACTGGAAAAATACTTGTAAATTAACTACTCTTGTGCCACATGAACCCAAGATATATGAGCCTGAATGAGGCTGTCAAGGCACATGGTCCAGAAAGACCTCCCACTGCCACAGCAATGAAGCTCATGTGCCCTTTTGTTCATTTAATTCAGCTCTTGGGTCTGCATACAATTTTCTTCTCAGCATACAAGGGGTTAAGGTTCCCACCTATGCATTCCAGATAGACACAATAATACTTTTTCTGTGCCCTAATATGAAACACACAGGGACCTTTGTCTTCCTAGATGCAGATAAAATGCCTGTTGTGCTATGCAGATTATTATTGTTATTATTATTTCTGGCACTGTCACTTCTAGCTATCGTGCTTCAAAGCAATGATATTAAAAACATAAAGGCAGGCAGTCCTTTGGAAGTGAGGAATTGCAACAACAAGAACTTTTTATAACACCATTTAGTCAAACATCTGGAGGAAGTATCATCTAATGGTTAGCAAAGATAGCTAAAAGCCAGGACCCCTGAGTTCTGTTCCTAGGTCTGCCACCGATGCTGACTTTATATAACTTGGGCCTAGCAGCTTAAAAATTCTATAAAATTAATTGATACACACACCCTAGTTTGCGTCTTTACAACAGATAAAGATGATGTCCAAGTTTTGCTGAAACTTTCATAAGCAGCAACAAAAGATATGCCTACATACAGTTTCCTGCTTTGATTCCTGAGGTACAAAGGCTGGGGTGTTTAAGTGTCCTGATGAATCTGTCAGCCATTCAAACAAATTAAATCAAACTTGCTAATACTGAAACAAAATGTATCCTGGGGCTGTAGGTGATGAAAACAGAACACAATGCTGTCTGTTGGTTATATACATCATATATACAACACAGCATGGTTCTCACTTGGAATTTCTCTGTCACTACACAGGTCTTGAGCCAAAATATCAACAACGTAAGAATTATGACACCCTAACCATCCACACAGGTCTGAAAGGAAATGTAGCAAAAGAAACCTCAGAATATTCATTTGGATATAGAAGTGTGGGCTTTTTTTTTTTTTTTTTTTTTTTTGGCATTGCTGTGCTCTTGCCATATTTTTTGTGAGTAACTGAATTTTTACTAAAGTATACCACTATGGAAAGCATCTTGCAAACCCACCTGCATGAGTCTTCAGAGAAACAGAACAATACAACTAATCCCAGCAAAATCTGCACTATAATTATTTTCAAGGTTAGGTAACATAAACCCTAGATATTTAACTACAGACTGTGACTATAGCAAATGTAACAAGCTCATCACAATCCTGAAAAACAAAGTTCCTGTCCTCCAAAACTGCATAGAAATCTGCCTACTTTGGAATAATGAGTAAATTGAAGTAGAAAGTTCTATATGAAAGTAAGGCTTCATTTGTCAAGTAAATTATCATTTTGTTTGTTATTTTGCATCCTGAGACTCTCCAGGAGCAAGGAGCTGCCATAATTTACCAACATTTCCTGAACACAATGTGCTTCCAAGCTGAGAGGAAGCAAACTTCACCAGCTACAGCTTTTCCAGAGCTGAGTGCACTGCGATATCAACAGTACCCTCATCAAACTGTTACCTGTTCCAAGCATTTGCAGATGTTTCCCAGCTGGGTGAGAGGCTGCTGTTCCAACTTTGTTGTTAATGACACTTGAAAGGTTCCTTTAAAAATAATTCAGGCTCACTTAATCCATAAGTCTTGGGCATGAGACAGAACTTGTGTCCAGCATTCACAGCCTATTCTGCCAATTGTCACAGTGCAAAATCAGAGCAGCTCTCAAACAGGCACTGTCAGTTCTTGCAAAGATATTTCCAAACTACACCTCGGAGAAGGGGAGGTCACTGAATTGCTTGTTTCCATATGAATTAACTTATGCTTCAAGATTCAAGCAATCTGTATCACGTGAGCCGCTCAGATACATTATAAAGGAAGATGAATTGACTGGAAACTACACAGAGAAAAGAACAATACGTGAATGTTCCTGATTGTTAAGAAAGCTGGAATATAGTGGTAACAATTCATGCAGGAGCGGTGGTACTATACACAAACAGACCAATGCAGATAAAAGCATGAGCTCACATCATAGTGAAATGCAAGAGGAAGGAACCTGCTTGTTTCTTGTTGCCAGGCGTGGCCATTAACAACAATCCTGTGCTCTTTAGGGGCTAATGAACCCCATTTTCACCCATGTAGAGCAGGGAGGTTAATTCCAAAACTGACATAAACACGGGAGACTCCTCTCTGCTTCCTCAGACAATATTGGAAACTGACCCTGTGCTCTGCATTGACAGCAGCACTAAGACTCACAGATTATCATACTATAATCATGACCTATGTCCACAAATCTTCAGCCACTGTTCATTTGCAGTCTCACTTCCAGCTTTGGCCCCTGGCAGAGAATACGATTGTAGGTAGCTTGCTAGGGGCACGTGGGAGTGGCTGACCTGTGTATTAGGGGCACATGTGAAGAATGTCCAAGCTCATAGGAGAAATTCAGCAGCTTCAAGATGTCATTTTGCCCTCAGTTTTCTAGTTAATTATAGCTTACCTCACTTCTGCCCATCACAAATCCCCCTTGTCCATGGCACAACTGTGCTATTAACTGTAGTGCGCTTGGCACTGACAGATGAGAAATGAAGTTGGTTCACCACATTGACCTTTTTTGATAGGGCTTACTGGACTTGCACTTTTCTTGCATGCTAAGCCTATTTCCCTTCCTTGCTCACTACTACTGCCTTGTGAAGGTTCTGACTCTGATGGTAGGAGACATCCTCTTCTAGTACCTCACTCAAAATCATCAGGACAGAGCAGCTGGAGTTGAATGTGAGGAATATTCTTTGAATGACTGCACTATAACACCTATATTTTTTTTGTCTAGATACAGAGGGGATAAGAGGAAATCAAAGTGCTGCTGTAGTGCTGTATTATGAGCAGTAAGTTAGCAGTAATAGTGGCCTAGACCAAGCCCTCACTTTGGAAAGCAGCAGCGGAAGAGCAGTCTGCTGGAAAGCTATGGTAATGTCTCGTGTAGTACTGAACTTGCTGTACAACTTCCAACAAACACAAGTCTTCCAAAAGAACTGGTCAGCCTGTTTTCAAGCCTTTTGTAAAGAAGGTACCAGGATAGGTGATCTCTGGCCAGTAACAAAATAAAACACAAACACATCCCATGCACTAGACACATTAAGCTGAGCTCTGCACATCAGAATGCTCCCTGGAGAACAAGTCAAAGAATCAAAGCAAAGAAGCAGTGATACAAATAGCCTGACTTTTCAAACACATCAAAGACCAGAAAACAAGTCCCTCGCTACCCAAGGGACCAAGATAGAAAAGATCTAATAGAGAATTCAAATGCCATAATCACATAATCCAATAAGCCACAGTTAAACCAAAACACTTCTTTAGTAAGCACCCGTGAGTGGTACAGAAAACAGCTCTGAAGTCTTTAGCAATGGTGCTGTCCTTCACCTCTCTCTGTTCACACATCATCTCCTGCTGGTGGGACATATCTGAAGCTGTTCTTGACATCAAATCAAACAAGAGAAAAGAATGGATTTCAACAAAATCAAGAAACAGTACAGACTGATCAGAGACTGACAGCAGAGCAATGCAGAATATGGGCTAGATTGACTTGCCATAGAAGAAACTGGTTAAAGGGAGAAWACTGGTTTATGGGAGAAAGAATATTAAGGATCAGGGCAGATATACAGCAGTAGATACAGGAGGAAACTTTGACTTAGCCTAAAGAGAACAGTTCAAGACTCTTATAATCCTTTCTTTCACAGAGAGCCCATCCTTGTCCTAATGTAAATAATGATGCAAAATGAGTTTTGTTGACTTATGAGTCCCTTGGCACACCGGTCTCCCCAGTGCTGTCTGTGAGAAAAGAGCAGTAAATCTTCATAAAACATAGTAGGTGACCAGGAAGGATCATTTCCCCTTGCAGAGATAAGAGGGCATGAGCAACAGTCAGTGGATAAAAACTCAAAGGAAGCCTTTACTACTTCTGATAATTTTGTGTATAAAGACACTTTGGGACTCAAAATATTACTCAGTGAATAAATACATAAGTATCTGAATTAGTATTTGTAAATACAGTAACTTTGTACCAGCAAAATTCCACTAGTTCCTGCTCTCCACCTTTAGGACTTTCTGTGCAATCTCCTGTTCACCAGCCCCTCTTTCATTTTACAAGTCATGTATTAATTCCTGCCTTCTCTGCCTAAGAAAATACTATGTCCATCAGCTGATTTTGCTGAAATCTAGCTAAATGTTCGCTGATGATTCATGAAATGTATCTTTTCTTATTAAAAAAGTCATTAAACAGTTGCAGATATGAGGACAGGAAAGAATTGGTTGATTTGAACTTTGCCAGAGTCTTAGAAGATCACATTTCAGCTTCTGCCAAAAGCAGTTTCAGACTCAATTCCTCGGTTTCCACAGCAATTGCAAAGTGAAGGCACGTCCATACAATTCTGGGGAGGGGTAAGAAAATCCAATGATGAGGAATATCCAATGATAAAGCACTTTTTTTCCTACTTAAGTAATCACTGTGAAGCTCAGTGCAGCCATTACAATCCTAAGAGTTGGAATTAACTTATTAGAAAACATTGGGCAGTAACCCAGACACATGACCCCCATCTGGAATAAGGCCAGAGGGGTCATCAACTCTTTTAAATTCCCTGCTTTATGCAATATGAAATCACTTACTGTTGATGCAAAACACGAGAGTACTGGCATAAGCTATTCAAGAAAAATCCAACACCTGATATGCCACATATATATCTCTGTAACAGAGCAGTGTGAGTGTGTACACTGTTTGCACCAACTGTACAGCAAATTTCAGAAACAAGGAAATAACAGAAAAGGGAAGGAAATGGTGAATTGTTGTATATGAGCTTTTACATGGTGAATTATCAGTTGCTTTATGTAACAAGACTCTCATAGAGTGAGTTCATGATAAATTCATGAGGCATGTGTTTTTGATTGCACAGTGCTGTTCTCATGTCTTGCTGTTTCCAGTTCCCAGAGATGGTTTTCTACCTCACATGGTAAATTGATACTGTAGATCAGGAGGACTATTCTGCATCAGTTGCCTCTTCCAACATGCCACATTATGGAAGCTTTACAGCACACATCTACTCAGAATAAAGAATAAAGGTATCTGGGGGAATAAAGGCTTCCACTCATTATTTTTATTGGGAGATCCCTATATTAAGAAAGAGGAAGACACAGGATTGTTACATAATAACAATTTTAAACACCTATATGTCTGCAGTGTAGGTTTCATCACCTTTAAGAATGGCATATCTACAACTCAGAATTTGCTTTAGCATCTTCACAAAAGGTGAACTGTGAAAAGACAACTTGCTGCTTTTTAACACAGGCACAGCACTTATTTCTAAAGCATGACAGGAAGGAGGCTGGAGTCTTGGAGGATTGCTGACATTTCAACTAATTGCTACAGTCTGAAAAACTGTGCTTAGGACCCACTGCAGAGTTGTGATGCTGTGATTGACCACTAGGTAGGGAGTGCTGGCTTGGAAAAAGTGACCAGAGTTGTTATGCTCTAGGGAAAGAGGCACCAAAGCAGATATATTACAGAATGATCCATGTTTCAATTTCCCTATCTCTAAGGCTTAGAGCTGGGAGACATATAGTGAGGAAAGACCTTCATAAACCAAGGACTTTGTGCTATGCTTGAATGTTCTTGCTGAGAGAGACAGACCAAGGAGGAGATATGTCCTTACAGAAAGCACCAGTGCATCACTTGATAAAGACAGAAGTCTTTGGGTGTGATCACAGATACTCAGCTGTGATCTAGTGGGTGGTACAAGAACCCCTGTCCTTTTAAACACCCTTGCTAACCATGGCACTTTAGAAGACACAATAATTAGCATAATTGACCAATTCAGCCTCTAATAATGTACAATGCACTCATTAACCCAATTAACCCCACACAGCACAACAACCAACACAAAAACAGTGGGTTGAGCAATTGATGTGATAGAGGCAAATGGCCGCTTGACAGCCCTGCTACATCCCAGCAAGTGTCAACGTGACACTTGCAAGGGCTGAAGGCAACTCCCAGTGGTGGGACCCCCACTCAGCTGACACACRGAGCACACACTGCCACCTGAGCTGATGTCCGCCACGCACTCAGCTTTCCTCAGCTCTGTCCCAGGGAATAGAAGGGCTTCCCCTCTCACAAGGTTTTGCCTAGAAGGGGCTGGTGCATTTAATTAAGCACCATGTTTCAAAGCCCCTCTTCTTCACCCCCGCCTCCTCCTTGAAAGTCTCAGGTGGGATTCACTTGCCTGCTTTTGCTGCTGCTTAATTCACTCAGGCTGGTAAATAATTCAGCAGGCACTCAGCCAAACAAACAAACAGAGGCAGCACAAATGGCCAGAAAGGGAGATGGAACAATGAGAGACAGAGGAAGACCAAATGGGGAAGTGATGGCCTTTGCAGGAGCTTCTTTTCTACAGACAAAACTTCAAGCAATGGTGCTTGCTTCCACATTCCCTGCAGTTATGCTTTCATCCCTTAAAGCAACAGCAGGCCCGATTCTCTACCTGACACTGCTATGATCTACTAGCAGCTCAGTGGTTGAGGCCCCACTCAACCTCTCAGCTCTCAAGCTGAGAGTCCTCAGCTTGTACTTGGCTTTTGAGAAAGGTTTTGGTGACTTACGTAAGCCCTCCAGCTTTGAAATCTCTCTGTAATGGGCACCAGCAGCTCTTGAGCTAGAGCTGGTGTCTGTATCATTGACTCAAGTCATGTAAGCATCTGTTTTCCCAGATGTAATAGAGGATATGAAAATCCTTCCCTACAGGGACCTCAAAACGCCAAAAAAATATGAGCAAATTTAGGAAGCTGACAGGTCTTTCAATGAAATGCCAGCCTAGGCACTTCCTGTCCAGGGGTCACAGAGCACTTTCAACAGTGCTCTTTGCATCATCCCATGTAGGGAAAGACAAACAAACCCAGGCTGTTTTCCAGATCTTCCCATGGTGCAGCACATCAAGAGAAAAGCTTCTCATTTTGCCAGCTCTGTGCTTCACACACAGCATTTAGTGTTTTTGTATGAGCAACCTGTGGGACTCTTGCTTCCATGAAGGAACTTTGCAGGTTCTTTGGTTAGAAAGCAGATTCAACATGGTGCTAAATAGCAAAATAGCAGGAAAATGTTTTTAGTAAAAAAGAAAATATATCAATTCCACTCTTGCAATATCTAATTTTAATAGGAGGATCCAGCTCAACGCCAGGCCGTTACTACTTGGAGTCCATGCTACTACCTAAGCAGAACAAATGCTGCTATAGCATGCTGCTGTTCTGTGCAAGAACAAATGATCAGGTACATACAGCAGAACAGATGAAGACTACACTGATTCCCACAAGTGCCTCCCCTCTTCTCCAACAGACAACATTTTTCTCAGTTTCCCTGAGCTTCCTGGGTTGCTCCTCTACCACATCAGCCATGCAGAAAGCAAGCAGGTAGCAAGTGCTAACTTGTTGAGTGTCAGTTCTCAGACATGAGATGCCATAACATCAGCCAGGCAGAAAACTACAAATATTGCAGGAATCTGCTCCAAATAGGCTTGCTACAGTGACACTTTATCCTGTTAAATAGTCCCATTCAGCCTCCCAAGACATTTCACACAAGTGTTTCCTTTTCCAAAGAAGTCTGGGTCTGTAAGTCAAACACAGAATCCATCTGAAATCCACATTTACAATCACTGCTGATTTTTCAGTAACATTGTTCTTTCTTGCAAGGCATAAGGTCCTGAGTACTTCAAGGAGTACAAAACTCTGGAGTTTCCTCACTCTAGTGTGTGTGCAGGAGACTGCCAATTTGCCACTACTGGAGAAAGCCAGCATGACCACTGTAATCCTGGCACACCAAAGTGTGTCAATAGAGAATTTACTCTTTTCCCTGTGCCTGCTCTGCATCGGGCAGTGGAGGAGGAAGGGTTAAGGATAAGGAGGAATAGCTACAGCATGATCTGAACATTCACAGAGACTTTGGCCCATTAATTCTGGAGCAGTCAGACCTGCACAGAGCCCTGGGGGATGCTCGTGGCAGACCCCTCCACTCCCTCTCCCATCCATTCCAGAGGTATTTTGCAGTAGGAAGAAATTGTGTCTGTAGTGCATTGACCTTTTGGGGCAACATGAACTCACAGAGTATTTCAAGACAACATTAATGGTAGCTTAAGTGTAGACAAGACAGTGCTGGACACAGTTGTGTTCTACATCTTTGGACTCAAGAACTCTGCGCAAGAGATAAGGTGCACAGAAAGTAGTTATCTTTCATAAGCTATAAAAGTCTTGAATGCAAAATATTTGGCAATACATTTTGGAAGGCTTATCAGGGATGAAAATTGCCTGACTCTCTGCCAGGAAAATTGTCATATGAGACTAACTGACTGAGCTCCTACTTGCTTCCACTTGCGATAACCTGGCCAACATACCTGAAAACCTCTCCCGTTCTTCCAGACCTGGACTGGAACAACCTGGTGCAGCCAATACATCCCTAATGCTGTTTGCATTCTAAATCCATAAATGCACATTTCTAACTGCTATTAGTTAGCCATATCTGTTGCCCCTCCTGATCTGTCACTGTGTCAGTGTTAAAAAAAGGACTCATGGTAGTTAAGCTCATATGCTCTGCCGCACTTTAAAATAGAAAGCGGTTCCCTCTTATTTCTCCTGCCCAGAGTCCTGTCTTTCCTACCAAACAATGTCTAATCAAATGAAGGGTCATAAAAATGAAGAGGCTGAGCTGTGAAAAAAATATGCAATCTCTCATTAAAATCAGCTACTGTGTTGCAGCCTTGGAAAGTAACAAGTATTGTACCTGTATTTTAAAAAGGCCCCTGGGGTTTTCTGTAGAGCTACAGACTCAAAGGCTGGTATACTGGTAAATTCATTTAGAAGTTAATTGAAGATAGGATTAATAGAGTTGTTTCATTACAGTCTATGAACAGAGTTTTTACAAAGGAAAATCCCATTTTACTAAACCATTAGATTTCTCTAACTGTATCAGCAAATATAGAGGACAAAAGACAGTATTGTCAAACACCAGAAATACAAATTCTAGCCTTACATAAAAGCTGACTTCCATAAAAGTATTTTCCAACAGAGATTTTTTTTTTGATGTTACAAGGAAAACACTCTGTTAYGCAGTCTAACAACACAAACAACAAACCAAAATGCTTGTAGTGGGGAATTCTGGATGTTTAACATACAATAGTGATGAAACTTATTGAAGTTACTTTGAAAAGGGTTTCTAAGCACAGAATAACAAAGTAGCATAACATAACTATATTGATATAGACAATGGGCTTCAGATGGCCATCTAAACATCTTGTGAAAACATCAGTCCACGAAGATAAAACCTGTAGCATACTGCCGCTTCCTAAGTTGTTATGAAATAAAACTGAACTCTAAGCACTACTGAGAGACTCTGAAAAGGTCTGTCAAACTGCTGGGATCCCTCTAGGCCATGACTGATGAGGCAGACTTYTGAACAGCAGGCTTTGGGGGTACCTTACACACATGTTCTTCAGGTGAACTCCTACATTGTTCTGTACTGACTGATATAAGGTATGCAACCAGTTTGCATGTGAGGAATGCTGCTGTGGTGGTAGTGGAAAGAAATTAATTTAAAAGGTTATGATGGAGCATCATAAAAACACCTCTTAGGTTATCATTTCTCTAAATCTGTCCTTGGAGCCATATAATTACGTGATAGTTGCCAAACTCTATGCAACCTTAGCAAGACTCAAGGACACGTAGGTTAGTTTAATAGTATGTTTAATGTGAACATCCTCAGAGTCTCATTGAAAAGAAAGGTCAAGCAATGGTAAAGTGACTGAGTAAATGTATGTACACTGTGAGTACCTGTAAAGTTGTAGCTGCTAGGCCTGGTATAATYGAAAAAGTGAGGACCTAGAAAGGCTCTCCAGGAGAAAGAGATGCATTCTGCTGGCGGGTACCAAGTCAGACAGCCTGTCTGAAAGCCAAACGCTCCTGGAGTGAAGGTGACTCTCTGCTGGTCAAGACACCATGGCACTGTCTCAGCTGGTGATAAGGTGTGGTGAGGAGCAGGGCTGACTCCTGCAATTAGCGCTCCAGTCTAACTAGGGCTGAGTTACCTACTAGCCATGGTGACAACAGGTTAAAAGGGAAGCATGGCCACTGCTGCTGCCCATGTCTGGATACTKCTTTGGGGTTCAAGGGTGGACCCTCTTTGGGTGGGAGTGGAGTCGCATGAAGCCTTCTTAAAGCAGCTCACAGCAGGGTCRTGAAAACCCTTTCTGGTTTTGACTCAGGCAGGCTCATATTCCCYGAGATATTGTTTCAAATACACACAGGCCCTCCAAATGTAACCACAGCCAAGATCAGCCTGGTTGCAAGTCAAACATTCACATGGTTTCCACCCCAAATCGTAAATCCCACCCTGTCACCTGGAACTGAGCCCATTCTGCTCAAACCTCAGCCTGCATTTGGGGGAAACCTGACCCCAGTTCACTGAAAGGTTTGCAAATCCAGCCCATGTTCTGGGTTTGTAACAAAACCTCCAAAGCAGGCAAAATGCTCTCGGTTTTAGGGTTCATGTAGATCTTGTTGCCAGMGTCATGGTGTCATCTAGTGGTGACAGCTTGTATGGGCCTACCATACCACCCACCTCCACTTTCCAAAAATCTGAAGAGAGCAAGAGTGCTGTAATTGCAGGTGCACTGAAAAAATTCCTTCCAAGGTACATCATTTTTGGAAGGACAGGACWGCCTCACTATTTCAGCAAAAGCTATTCATCTCAAAAAGAATTTTTGTGAAGACTTCCTAAAAAAGTAAAGGGTAAGATCTGATTTTCTTATTACTTCCACGCTGGTAGAAAAAGGCAAGGGACAAACCACAGTAGCTTTGAGGGAAAGCAATTAGTTGGAAACCAGTTTTAAACTCAAAATCATCCACAGTTTAAAAGTTGCATCTGTCTGAAACTTTCTTTTTACCTACTACTGTTGTCAGTAATAACCATGGGTCCTAGGACATAAGAGGAAAAAAGATTCTGTTTGAACTTCACATCAAGGACTCCCTTGCATAGCTGTGCAGATATAACTAGTTCTTAAAAAGCACCTACTGATTTTTAGATCCCCAATTTATATCTTATTGGGTATAATTTTCTCAAAAACCAAGAAGTCAAAGCAGTTTCCAAATTCAGAGCATATTATTTATTTTAAAAAAAATAACAATTCTTTATGTCTCACTTGAACCACTTCTGAAGGGTTTTGGCCTACCAAATATCCCACATAATGGGGTTTTGGCAACAAAAATTGCTGTTCTTCAGTAAAGCTATGGGAACTGACTGGTAGATCCGTGGTAGATCCGTGGTTAACCCCAGCCTGTTTTTAAGGAACCTTCAGTAAGATTTTGGATAGTGCTTTACCTTTCAGTTGAGGCAAAGCAGGAAGAAAAACATGATTGGTTACCCAGGTTCAGCTGATACAACTCAATTCCATCAGTCCTGTTCCCATAGCCTCAGGCACTGCTCTGAGGCACTTTTCCTGCAAGTTGATACGGGCTCCATCTCAAAGGAAAGAAAATCTCCCTTCAAGTTGGAAGAATGCTCACAATGTCAGCACAGAGGAAGGGAAAGAACTATTTTTAACATTATCCTGGAAACCAACTTTTTTTTTTCAGGTCCCTGACATCCTTTCAAGGTTTCATCATAGATCTAACTCAGGTGCTTCCTTGGCAGATCTATCTCCTTACCTAGAGCTTAGTCCTTCCTTGTTGATCTAGTCATCTTGTCTGCAATCTAATGAGCTTCAAACTACTGTGCAYTTGCTTGCCTCTCTCTATTCCAGCTCTGATCTGTGATCCAACTCAGCTGTGGCTGAACTTAATCCCTTCTTTATTGTCTGGGGTTGCAAGAAGGAGCACAATTTCATATCTGGTATTCAGGTGCTTTGCAATCTCTGCCRTCAGAGCAGTGCCTGCTCTGACAGAAAAATAACCCACAACTAAAGGTTACTGCAAGGTTCTGCCTGCTGATTTGGTCCGAATGCCCAGCCCATGTGTCCCAGGCTCTATCGTTTGTTTTGGAGTGCCCTCTGCTGCCCACTGCACACATCTGAGAAGCTGAAGCTAAGGAGGCTGAGGAAATTAGTGGGATCTCGGTAGCGATAAACAGATAAGTGACATGCTCAAGCTGATACAGGCAGCCAGTGTTGGCACCAGGATAACAGTTTCTGATTCCCATTGCCAGAAGGTGAGGCATTCCTGCAAATCTTTTACTTACACATGGCACTGAAGTCCATTCAAGCCCAACATCCATAAGTAGCCTCATCAGATCACTCGCTTGTGCACACTTGACTACCAGGCATACACAGCTCTGCCCTGGGCAAGAAACAGCTTTGCAGCAAGCACAGGATTTGCTTTGTATCAAACTTGGGTATTGAAGCTGCTAGGTTTGTGTTGCAAAGAATAATACAAAGCTCTCACTAAGGAAGCAGTTTGCATGTATGCAAGTTTCATCTTCACAGTTTTTATCTGTATGGTAACAGCAAGCATCATAGAAAGCTTTAGATGCAGCAGTTGAAATAGATCACAGCAAGCCTTGCATAGGGGAAGAGAACCTGGGAGCATAACACAATCCATGTGTGGGCATTTCCATCCACCCTCACAGTAATCACTCTTAATTCCCTTTCCCTCTTTSCTGCCAGGCTTCCCTTGGGAAGTGCCTAAATGGAACTGGGTAGCTAAGTTCTCCCTTCACTGAACTGCCAGCCATAGCTGTGTGAATCCCTGATTATCACGACTGCTCATCAGTGTGTCATCCTCCCTYCTCTGCAACAGCTTTATTTTGCTTTCCTCTGGCAGGGACATATAGCCAGGAAGGCAGCAAGGAAACACAGCTACATATAACATTCATAAACCTTAACACATATAACATTCATAAAGCTTAACCCAAGTGTATTCTCAATTTGTGGCCTCTGTAATCATTAGTGAAGTTAACTACAGCAGTACTGATACCAGGGAAGGACATATTAGAATAACAAGACTCACAGAAACATTATAACTGCTATTAGGCAACAGACACTGTAAAAAGAATAAACAAAAAGATACCACGTAGAACTACAGACCTCTAGTAATACGGCTGCTACAGCTGTAACAGTTCATCAAAAAAGCAATCCTTTCAGGCAGGTTGTGCTATTTAATAAACCAGCTGATGCTAGGACTGTGTGCACCAGAGCTCATCTGCTTGGTCAGCTAAGCAGCTTATCTAATAAATATACTGTGTCACCTTATAAAMCTTGCTTCTTTAGGATTCCAACTCCTGTGACCTCTCATATGTAGAATCCTGGAAAATGTTGCAGAACCACTTAGAGAAACACGCTGCCACTGACACAGCAAAGGTAGCAAACAGCTTGAGGTAGACCTTTTCCATGCTAGGACTAACAAACTAAAGCAACATATCCAAGCAAGGTTTTAAGGTACTTTTGTAACAAAGTTCTGTCAGAGTCTTTTACCCGCAAATGACTTCTGCGCATGCTTTTTGTCTGTGCCCTGTGCTACCCACCAGTATCTGTTGCACAGGTAGATAGGTCATACCACAAGCACAGTCTTTTTTTTTTTTTTTTTTTTTTTTTTTTTTTTTTTTTTTTTTTTTTTTTTTTTTTTTCCCTACGGTGCTTTTTTTGACAGTGTTCATTTGGAAGCAGTGGAATTTACGGGCATATTTATTGTAAAAAAGAATCTTTAATCCAAACCGCTCTGTTGGCAGTTAACCCTTTTTGGGGGGTGCTTTCTCTAGAAATGTATCTAGCTCTTCTTTCCATGTTTGCTCATTTCATTGGCTCCACCACGGAGCTCCCAACCTCTGTTTCTGCCAGCCTTGATACATCTCCCTGGTGCTGTGTGGCATGTACTGGATACCCGCAGGGGGTGCAACAACCCCGCGCACCAGACAGAACATCACCCAGGCACATTGTGCTAATGGAGCTGGGTTGCTGTGCTTCGGTCCCTAACACACATAATGAGATTAGCATTTGAATAGTGCTGATCAAGTTACCAGTAGCACTGAACCCAGGGTCCATCAGATGCAAATGAGTCTCTATAAATTTTGCTCCTTTCTTAAGGGCTTTTTATGTGCACAGCCAACACAGAAAGAACTGCTGTGGATACAGCCAGGAAAATATGTCTCTCAGTGTGACCTGGGATTCCTGAGGATAGAGAAACAATAAGACCATCTTTGCTTAGATGAAACCTTGTCCTTTAGGGCATTTCCTCTCCTGTTTTCAATGCCTCTTTGGGCTGCAGAGGCATCAGGACACATTCCAACATAAGTTCAGAGACAAAAACCTTCAGAGCATCAACAGCATGTAATYCTGAATTCTATCCACTCTCAATTACCTGAGTGATTTCTGAAAGTCTTGGGAACCTCCTTGTGTAATGGACTGTATCCTTCTCTGGCGTGAGGGAAGGATCTCTATGCTGCTTCCAAGAGCCTTGATTCAATGTCTCTGAAAAGCCTGGAATGCAGAGGCACCTTCGCAATTTCTTCGCATCCCCTCCTCAGTCTGCCTAGAGGAAGATACAAAATGCATCTCATTTAGGAAGAGTCAGCTTTAGGGTACTGCTCTGCATGATTAAATGTAAACTAACTAATCCTCTCAGTATCTCAAAGGACGCTATATCACATGGGAGTTTTCTCCCACCTCTGCACTGCAGCCAGGATCCCTGAGGAGAGAAGGAAAAAGRCAACTTGTGCAAAGGAGATGTGCAGATACCAGCAGGTGAGTTTAGGCAAGCATGGCCACTTGAAACTCCTTTTTCTCTCTAGTTGCAAGGGCACATATTTCCCACTAACAAGTACTTCTAATGTGTTTTCAAGATTTCAGAGCAAAGAAAACAATACAAACAAGAGATTCCACAATCACCTTAAGCTTTAAGAAAATATCCTGCAAGTATACTTGAATCACCTTGTTCTTGTGATGAATCCAGCTGACCTCTACATACATTTGGCTCCAGCTGCTCTCACTTTCCTGGGCAAATTAGGTCATGCCAGATATCTACACAGCCTGACYGGAGTTGGTAAAATGAGCAATGAAAATGCTCCAGTTCATTCACTTTCTGGCTCTAACACCAGGTGGATTCAGTTGCATTCTTGCCTATGCAAGCTGACATCAGCACCTGGAAGGGAGTTTCTCAATAGCCCAGCCCCAATAGCAGGACTGCATTTATTATTATTTATTCCCCAGCAGCTGATTGCTACTTCCAGCCACAGAACTTCCCATCAGAACTACAAGCTTTTATTATTAGATAGTATTAGGAAATTTTCTACTATTAGCCTTCATCTGCCCTGTACACATTGAGGACAGTGAYTTCTCATGTTACCTGCATTTATTGCTAACTACTAATTGAACCTCTCATCATAACATGGCTCAAGGCACCTGTTGGGGTGTCCAGTTTACTCCATGTGCTTATCTTTGTTGCAGGAGAGGGAAACAGAGACAGGTTTGCACTAACACCACAACTTAACACAAATTAATGGAGTTAATACTTAAGTTGAAATTAGGAGTCCTCTCCGCTTCCCGACAAACCTCTGGGTCCTCTCTCAGGGCTATGGAGGAGGAAGATGCATCAACAGCAAAGAGCTGCTGAGTGGACAGCCGGGCTGCCCTCACCTTTCCCTCGGGGCTGGGCCGCCTGGGCGAGGGACCCGCGGGAGCCGCCAAGGGACGAAGGCCGCCTCATGGCGCCGACGCGTCGCCTCAGCCGAGCCGCCTCGCGSCTCCTTCTCGTGCCACAGAGGTCTCGCCTCTGCCGGCCCCGTCTCGCGGCTCCTTCTCGTGGCACCGAGGTCTCCTCTCAACCGACCCCGCCTCGCRCCGCCCGCTCCCCTCATGGTGGAGCCGCTCCCCTCACGCGCTCAGGGCGGGCTCCGCCTCACGACGCGATGCCCAGGGCGGAGCCCTAAGCCGGGCTCAGCCCCTCAGGCCCCAGCTAAGCGCGAGCCCTCCCCGGGGGGCAGGGCCCGCCTCAGGAGGGTCCCCACAGTCCCCACAGGACGCCGCCCGCCGGGCCGCCTCAGGGCTGCAGCCTCAGCGCGCGCTCCCATCACGGATCAGCCCCCTTCGGGCGGAGCCCTCACCGCACACAACCCACCCCGTCCTCGGGACAGGACCCCCACCCACGCCGCTGGAACGGCGGGGCCGCCTCTCCCGCCTCGTGGCGCCGCTTGGCCTCAGGCCGGCGCYTGCCGCGCGCCCTCCTCGCCTCAGGCGGGGCGAGGCGCGTGCGCCGGGCGGCAGCGGGAAAAGGGCGGGAAAGCGGCGGCGCCGCGGCCGCTCCCGACGCCGCGTCCCCAAAAGCGGCCCTTCTGCCCCCAAAGAGACACCCGAGGAGCAAAGTGTGAGGAGAAGCCCTCCTCTCTGAGCAGCAGCCCTCAGAGAAACGTGCAAAGGGGGAGCAATTTGTTAGCTAGCGCRCACGGGGTGTACAAGAAGTTGCAGAAAACATGATAAAGGCTAACATCTTTTATTACATTTTATAGATTAAATATATTTTCAGTAGAGTCTCTTTTYTTTTTTAAAACACACAAAAGGAAAAATACATTCTTCATGTACATATGAAATACTGACCACGTTGCGGAGACCATGTCTAGTGCAAAGTATGAACATAGCAACARAGACATAACCATTCTGGACGATTATCAGATTTCTTTTTTTCTACAGTGAAGTTAGCATAATTCAATGTTTCTGCTTCCAAACCCGTCACATCCATGATAGTCCCTGGGATCATGCAGGAAAGGGTTTTTACTTTTTAAACTTACTATAAAATCTTTGCATTGCATTGAAAAATTATCAAACTCTGCAGCTTTAGCTCTTGCACACATTCATAATCGTAGCACAATCTTTATTATGATTGCAGCCCAACTCCAAAAAAACCCTCAGAACAAAAGGAAATAAATATATATGTAAATATATATATATATATATAACTTGGTAAGGAGAAAGGAATGAATGAGAGTGATTGTTGCAATGCCCACGAAACGTGTACCCATACGACACGCACGCGCACAYGAGGCAGAAGGTGTGACTGAGCATCTCCTATTCCTAGCTTGGAGCGAGGGGCCTGGGTTGCACATGTCACTGGACCTTTAGTGTTTTCAGTACGGGATGTCGTTCTGGTAGTACTGGATCATGTCGTATGTCCTGCTCCTAAGGAAGGAAAGCAAAGCCTGGAGTAAATCAAAGTTAAACACGGCAGCCATTGACACAAAAACAAAAATCGAAATGYCACAGAAGCAAAACAGGAGTGAAGGAAATTGCTTCTAATTGAAAGAGCCCTACACTCTTTGAAGGCATGATGAAGGACATTTTATCTTTATAAATAACAAAACATCGTGCTCTTGTTTAAACGAGGGAGGGTTGTCCAGTCCTGATGCTGCTGGCTGAGGAAAACGGATGATSAGCAGCTACCATGTTTCCAAAAAATGTTTCTACTACATCCTCTCACCTCTCCTTAAATCACAGTTTAAATTTCATTAAGTTGAACTGTAACATCACTACTACTAACATCAAGGCTAGCTTGAGTGAAAGCTTATTTTGTAGACCTAGGCCTAAAGCAGCAGTACTGAGAAGGGAAAGCAATTCAGCTAAGGACACTYGAGTGAAGCTCTTCCCTCTAAGTTTTTTAGCCTTACTGTACTAAAACAAACTACTTCCACATCTCTGTTTCAAGAAGAGCAAGACAGGAAAAAATCAGTGGAGATATCAGAACTCGTTTATAGAAGAGCGCAAAAGGTGCAAAGGTGACAAACCTGTTGCTGAGGAAGCAATTCTGGATGATCTTAATGATGAAATTTGCAGCCTCCCGTTCAGTCATGTTGGGGCTGAACCTGTGCCTATATGCAGAAAACCACAAAAAGCAAGAAGTTAGCGAGCTTACCTCTGAGCATCATACAAATGTGTGTTCAACAGCAGGCCGAGCTTGTGGGATTTCACTTGCAGCGAGCATGCACTTCCTGTGAGACTACCTGATTGTATTATATATTGTTTTAATAYGCACTTCCCTTAAGTCTTAGAGCAGATATAGTAGTTGAAAGGTTTTGATCAGGTTAGTGGCAACTCTAGGAATACCAGATCCCTCTCTCTAAGCAGCTGCTGTGTTTAAAATACCCATGCATCTAGCTGCGACCTTGAGCTGCAGCTCAGCATACCTTATGAATCTGTGCTTAGTTCTAGGAAATTTGTAGGAAGTTATCTGCAGTAAATACTGAATGCAGAGCTAAGATTGGAGAGCTATTTAAAGTGTCATACTGGAATTCGTATTTGCCTAAACTGTTGATGGTACAACATAGTCATACACAGCACTGCATTATCTGGAGAACAAAAGTAAAATTGCAATGCTTAGGATCACAGCATCATTTGAGAAGAGTGCAGACTCGGCAGCACAGTTTCTCCATTAAATCAAATCTTTCCTTTACAGTCTTGCCTYGCTACTTAGTAGCTGAAGACAATCCATGTACTTGCACAGCTGCTACACAACCTGAATTTTATGCTGCAAAAAGGCCTCAGAAATTCCTATTTCTTGAGATGTTCTATAAACAAAACAAAACTATTATTAAAACACTAAGACATAACACATTTGGATGACATGACACTATACGCACTGTGTAAATTGTGACAATTTACACTACCAAAAAAAAAAAAAAGAGAGTATAAGTACTTTCCAGTTTATACCTACRCTGACTTACTTTAACAGTTTGATTGTCTGCCCTCGGAAACAGGGCAGCCCTGTATCCAGCATTAATGTAACCAGTGACACTACAGCGTCCATGTATGGCCTAGAGAAAAAGAGGACAACAAGGTTACAGCACTTAAAACATCTGTATCCTTAGTAGGTAGAGCAGGCAAGCTGAGGAGTTCAAGGAGCTGGATCACACCTTTCTCTGCGGTTAAATCTATACATGTAATCCTCTTACAGTTGTTGAGGGAGCTACACCACTACTTGCAATCTGTCACTTGAAATTTCATTCCTTAAYGTCAAGTTAGCAGGTACTCAATGCTTCAAGATGATCATCCTCAGGGTGGGTTATACAAAGCAATGCTTTGGTAAATAACACTCCTTTGGCAATGCCACCTTTGCTGAAATGCATTTCAGCATTTTACACTGTTTTTATGCTGATTCACCTTTAATCAGAGCATAAGAACAGTGTAAAATGCTGAAACCAACAATACCACAGTAATAGATTATCTTCTAATCTATTATCTATAATCTAGATTATCTATGTTCTCCTACTTATATGCACATCCTCTTTTTATAAATTCAGCATTGCTCCTGCAGGTTACAGCAAACCCCATTTGCTGGTAATACAAGATAAAGTTTCAAAAATCCTGTGACTGGCTGGCAATAACAGCTGAAGCGCTGAGCTACCAAAATCTCTGCCAATTTCACAACAGAAGTTGTAGCACTGTTTTACATGACCCACCCCATTAATTCCAGTTAAAACAATGGTTAACATGGTTGTCATATTAGGAAAAATAAAAAAGATTGATTCGCTTGTAGCTTTTTTACTGCAAAGTTTAAGTAGTGAGTAATGAAGAACATTACATTTATTAATTAAACACAATATAAACATCTTAAATGCCACATATAAACAGAACAAAGACTGTAAAATTACAGGACTATTAAATTGTTTCAAAGCTTGTAGCCAGACAGACAACATCATTATTAATGGATTTAACAGCCAGCCTCAAACCCCTAACAAMCACTTAATATTATTTAATTTCTTATCTGGTTTTAAGCATGCAAACACCTCTACTTTTGAGCACTAAGAATGCCTTACCTGACTGCCAGATAGCCTCTGACACACATCTCCATAAACCACTTGAATGGAGTTGCTTCCATTTTTCCTCCCATTATCATCACCATCTCGTCAGTCAGCTTAATGTCTGGCTCCCAGCCCAGATTTCCACCAGGTGAGCTTTCAAACATGAAGCCAAAATCTGTGCACAAAAGATAAGCCGGCTCAGATACTTTGTTCGTTAATTGTGCACTGTTGAAGCTGACAGAAGAAAGGAGAGGTGGATTTCACATATTAATACCTGCTTTTCATCTTCCTACCAACTGAAAACAAGTTTGGGTGAAGTATAAGAATATTAAAAGAATCATGAATATGACATTAGACTAAGGAGCAGGGTGTCAAGTAAACTCCTTGCCAAACCGTTCAGTGAAGTTCCAGAAAAACAGATCTAAAGTTAGTCTTACACAGCTATAGAGAAATTTAATTCACATCCATGGAATGATGTAAAGAATYCAATGATACATTTATACATCACACGCATCTACACACATCCACAGATAGATGTGTATGTGTGTATATACTTTCCTGAAGCTGGTAAAATTTTGCAAAACTAATTCTGCACAGAAGCAGACAACACAAACACACATATAATACAAAACAAACATGGTATAAAATTCCATGCATATTTACAAACTGTGAAATCAGCATATAGATTGATCCCAGAAGGGAAATGGCTTATTATCTTCTACATACAATATTTTATAACAGAGGAAAAGGTGACTACTAAAGATCAAATATAGATGTAACTGACCAATATGAATGATGTGTCCCTTTTTATCCAGCATGATGTTCCCATTATGCCTGTCTTTAATCTGGAGCAGAAACAGGAGAAGACTATATGCAGCCATACTGCGGATGAAATTATAGCGAGCCTGTATAAAAAAGAAGTTACAGCAAATCAGAAGAACCCATAGAGTTTWATCTCTCGTCTCCACCCCAGGAGCAGATGCAGCTGAAGAAAGTATTTTGTTCCTCCCTCCAACCTTCATTCCCTCTGTTCATGACTAGTTTGAAGCAATGTTCAATGATATTCTCCATATATCTCCAGCAGCAATAATTTCCTTAGCTAGCTTACTCATAGCTAAAAATGGATTATCTGCATCAGAAACTAGATACTGCATTACAGTAGTCATTACCCATTGTCTGTCATTATTCCTTATATCTAGAATGTTTCTTGGTTGAGATTTACTGTGCCTGCCAAATGATATTTTACCTTCTGGAATGCAAGGGTTGACTCATCTCCATATTGCCTTGTAAAGTAATCATACATCCCAAAGTCTGTCTGTCTGCCCAGCTGGTCACGGGATGTGCAGTCAGGAATGCATTCAATAACACCGCACTGAGGGAAAAGAAGAGAAATAGGTCTGCAGAGCACGTTCCCAACATACATATTGCTCCTGGCTCTTGGCAGTTGTACAGGTCCCCTGGGAAATGTGGGGAAATCCATAGATCACGGAATACAGATTTCCAGTTTCTTCCTTAAAAAGAGTAGATGCAAACGTTGAGAACTTCCTTCCCTGCAACATGAGATTTGTGACTTTTTCCTGACTTGCACAATGTAGTCACCTAAAATCAAGCAGCAAACACTAATAACCACAAGTAGCAAAAATTCAAAGCMAAAAGCTTCAAAAAGGCAGGAAGCAGGGGAGGAAAGACTCTTTGCCACTACTATTCCAAATATTTGTGGGCAGTATTTCCTTGTAGAATGGAATTTTTGTACGTGCTGTAAAAGTTTTTTTGTTTTGTTTTGTTTTTTAAGCTAGGAATTAATTTCTACAACTCTAGACTTAACTATTCACTTACCCCAGGAGCTGTGGCCACCACTCTGTATGGAAACACAAACAGATCCAGGCCTACTAGCTGAAATATGTTCTTGAAGAGATCGATGATTTGTAAAGCTAACATGTCCTGTTATACAAGAAAAAAAAATGCACAACATTATAGGGGTTACGGATCATAAGTCAGGTTATGAATTGATGTGAAGAACTCCAAAGTGAACACTGAGTTCCTCCAGAAGGTCTGCAGATGTGTGCTTGTGCATTTACTGCAGCTCCGGAGGAAATCAAAAGGAAAAAGACAGACAGYAGGCAATGCTGAAGATTTAACCGCTAACCTATGAACAAATGTTTCCATCATTCTTTGATAAGAGGAGTACTGATAACTCCAGCTTTAATAGCTGACACTCTCTCATAATTAAATGAGCATTCAAGCGTCACTGCACAACATCTCAGCTTGGAAAACACTACTGGCACCAGTACATTATTACTATGTTATGTTACCAACTGAAAATATATTTAAAATCCAAAAAAATCAATTTAAAAACATGGCATTAGAGAAAACCATCTTGACTCAGGTTTCCAAAACACATTTCCTACAGTGGGATAACACAGTTCTCTCCTTAGTCCATAGCTAATGAGGATTCTAAGGATTTCAAAGAAGAATATTTGTATGCTAATATTATTTTCTTCTAGCATACTGTTACCTACAAAACTGTTTTTTGTAACTGCACAGCCTGGGAGCTTTGTACCTGTCTGCAATCATCGCCCACTTTAAAGATAGCTGCTTGCCAACAGATTTTCTTACTGTCTACCCCTTCTTCTGCACTTTCATCTATGGAATCGGAACGACAACGCAGACCTGAAATAAAAAAACGTACAAAGCAAAACCCAGACATGGAGTTTTATTAGCGCCTTTGTATCATAACATGCCCCCTACACTCAACATCACAGCATTTCTTTACAGGTTTGCTATAGAAATTTCTGTCTTGCAAGATAAATTCTGCAAGACAGTTCCTTTCCTGTATAAGCACTGGAACATCAAAATAGCTTTCATGGTCTACTTGAAAAATGCCTAAATTACTTGAAACTAGTCAGCTAGAATCTCCCACAAAATTTATTAGGAGAAAAGGCTGCCAAAGACCATGCAGTTCACAGTCTAAAAACCAGAGAAAGGCAATTAATTTATAAAACAAGTCTAAAGAATCTGTTAACATTTCTTTAGGATACCTATGTGGCCTGCTTTTGGGAACTAAAAAACACGGGAAAACAAAAAAACACGGGAAAACAAAAAAACACGGGAAAACAAAAAAACACGGGAAAACAAAAAAACACGGGAAAACAAAAAAAAACACGGAAAACAAAAAAACACGGAAAAACAAAAAAACACGGAAAAACAAAAAAACACGGAAAAACAAAAAAACACGGAAAAACAAAAACAGGAAAAAAAGCTTTCAGAGATGAGAATTTCTATTCTTCTCTCCTCATTTTATGAGGTTTCATTTCTGAGCTGAACTTTGTGGCTAAAGTTCAATATGGAAACAATTTTACTGCAGCAGTACAGGTCATTTAAAGCATGCAATTTCAAAGGAATTGCTGAGTCTTAATTAGGAACATCAATATTAAGACCATATACTAACCTTCCTTTTCAAGCTCACTAACTCCACATCGCTTCACTTTAAATTTCGCCAGGTATGGAGCTTTTGCTGCACTGYGTTGAAAAAATACAAAGATAGTAAGTGCATAGTAGCCAAAGATTTCAGGAATAAAACCTAAATGCAATGAATTAATTAATGGAGGAATACCAGACAAAAATGTTACCTCTGCATAGGCGTTCCTGATTTGTAATCAATATCCAGCACAATTGCTTCAGGGTTGCTGGGCAGGTAACAGCCTGCAAAACAGAGCAGACAGCTGAGAATAAATGCACTGGCTAACATGACAAGAAAACGAAGTTCAGGGTCTTCAACCTCAATACAGATACTTCAATATGGATGAATTAAGTATATGTTAAATTAGAGATTACACTCTCGGAACAGCCACTCGCCAGAGACTTGAAGATTTGCTTTAAAAAGTATACACTTGTGCTGAATATAAAAAGCCTACTGTATAATATGATCAAAACACTTCTTACCAGGCTGCACTTTCACCTCAGACAGAGCGCTCAAACAAGCTTTTTTTCTTTCATCGCCTTTAGGGAATGGTCTAGAAAGATGAACGATATATTACTTAGCTACATGTTATAGTACTAGCCTAAAATTTGTTACAAATTTATGCAAAATTCACTAGATTTTTTTTTCTTCATGAAGACAAAGATCTTTTACTACACCCTTCTTGTTGATTTAAGGTCTCAGTATCTAAGGAGAACCTTTTCTATGTTAATGAGCATTTTTCTTTTTAGATAATATATTGATATGTAAAATGACATATAGATTGTTGACCAAACCGAACAGCATCAAAGATGTGAATGAAATACAGGCGAAGTTAGGGATCTTCCTTATATAGGATTTGAACAAGATCCCTCTTTTCTATAAGCACTTCAATAGTTACACCAATATAATCTCTCTTGTGGGTCTTATTCCAGAATAAAAATGTTACTTCGAAAGTAGCATAAGCTAACTGGAAAAAGATAAGCCAGCAAAATGCCTATGCAATCACAAGCCTGATTTGTTCACATACTTAGTATGAATGCAGGTGCAAACCGGGTAACTGGTGACGTGGTTAACAATTAGTATGTACAATTACGCCGTCTGCATAGGGACTTGTGTTAACTGTCTCTGGGAGTCAGCCATGCAATTGCACACTCACCTAGTACAGACGTAGGCTAGTGAAAAGCATTATTTATGCTATGGTTTAAAATAGCAGCAACATGGCACTTCGGATAATGAAATCATCATAGACGATACRTTTATTTATATGTGCCCTTGTAAATTATAGTTATTTACATTTGCTTCATTTGGATTTATTTCTAATAAAAGTCAGATTGATTTCATCCCCTATATCAAGATATCCTAAATTCCCCTTTTAATTCATCCTATTGGGTAAGCGCATTTGGCCATGCACATAGAAGACATCTAACATTTGGCAGTTTGCAACATGAACGCCCGTTAGGAAGAAGTCTTCAAACTGTTGGTGTGCAAGGCTTCACTTTAAAGGAAATGTATTTCAAGAAATATTGAATGACTGTGTGACTTTCAGCCAATTTCATTCACCAGAGAATTTTTTTAAAAACACACAACTAAACTGCATTTACTGATGTGGAGCTTGGGTGCTGGGCTGCTGCCATCCGCTGGCAAGACTTATAAAAGTTCAATTACTTATTTTCACTGCAGTCTTTACAGTCAACAGTGAAAGCCTTTCTGTGAGCAAGGTTTTCAGTTTTAAGAGAACAATTCAGGGTATGTGACATTAAATCTGTCTCTATAACAACCCTTTATGAATGAAGGAGAGAGATTTACAAATGCAAAAAGAATAATCCTCTTTGTATTTTCCTCTTCACATGGATATTTTATTGCACCGTGTGATGCGGTTTCACAGAGTCTTAAGAGTTTTAACAGAAAGTAAAGCATGCGTGAAATTTAGGGGCTTTTACTTGTTTTTTTTCCTCCATTCAAAATGTGCCTAACAATTATAACATGCAAAAATAAATAATGAAAGAAAAATGACAGTAATGCTGTCAGAACAAACGCAAGAGTAGGATGTTTCTGTCTGAAGCAGGCTTGAACAACTTTTCATGATAATGTTGGTCACCTCTCCAAAAAGCCATATTAAATGGGCAGGCGACAATATAAGAGATGGGATTACAACTGGCTACGAGTACGGATTTTTTTATTCTAATTTTTTTTTTTTTAACCAAATCTGCTTCTATCTCAGTGCACCTTCTGTGGTGCCTCCTTCCACCAAGTGCTATCCAGAGTAAAATGCTACAGTTGTTTCAGACAGAAGGACTGGTAAGTGCTGCATAAAGCACAGAGCACTGAGCTGATACAATTTACTCCTGGGTGTTAAAGTAAAGCAAGCCTTTGCATCCTACTACAGTTGTACGTTATATTGGRAAAAAAAAAGAAAAATAAAAACCTTATCCTAGGAGCAATTAATTATTTTTTCCTAAAAACACTGCCCCAGTGCCTCTAAAATGAACTCAGCCTCTTTAACAAGGACATTGACAATTTCCAGAACAGTGATGCCAAAAGAAAAGAGCACAACTTACTTGATAATGGCTGAAACATTGGTGATTTTATTAAAGAAATCAAATTCCCTTTGGTAGAACTCCTTGGCTGGGCCAGATAACGAGCTGGTTATCTCCTCTACTAGTTGCTCTAGGAGCTCCCCAATGTCAGCTGCACACAAAATGAAAGAATCTGTGTCAGAAGTTTATTTCAGAGAGCAAAAWAATATCTAGAAAGTAAATAAATATCTTTTTAGTAGTAGTAATAACAATTAAAACAAAAAAAATACTGATGCAACGATTGCTGCACTTCTTTTGATACATTCTGTCAGGTAGAAGACTTCTACTGAGCAGACCCTATCTCTTCAACTGAAAAACAGAAATTTCCAAGCTAAAACTATTCCTCCCTCCAAGAGAAGGCAGAAGGGAGCTTTAGTCTGATTTGTCTGATTGTAAGGAACAGGAATCAAATTGAATTAAATCTTAAAGCACTCACGATCTTTTTGGTGTCCTTCTTCATCCAGATAGATATTAGTTTTCATGTTCCAGATGAATTGGTGTGCCAAGAGCTGGGATTTGGCAGCTGCCCAGAGGATATATTCTCTAACATAACCCATCTGCAACAGTATGCAGTCCAGTAACAATCAGAGACTGTTACAACTCAAGGATACTCAGTGTTAACTACTTCTAACAGCTATTCTTCAAAACTTAAAGTTATTTAATGTCTGGAAAAAAAAAGTAAGTGCAATCTCATTCACCTGGCTAAAAAGAATTTTCAAAAATGACTGTTTATTCTGATAAGTAAGCGACTGAGCCCAAACTGCTTTCAGCTTTATTACTGAATTTCTCTGTGATTCCAGGTAAGATACTTCTTACCTCTGTACCTTTTTCTAACTATTCTATTCAGATCTCTAATTTCTCTGAACGTGGGGTTTCCCCTAGTTAGCTTTCTACAAACTACAGTGTAATGGAGTCTTTTAGCAACAGTAAAGGTTCCTTTAATATGATTTTTATATACACAATTTCATCATTTACTGGCAAGAAGTGCACGTGCTGGCATTGTTACATAGAAATTCTCGAAAGCAGGAAGATAAACTTGAAGTTGAGTGTATAAGACTATCCTACTCACTTGAGGAGTGAATATAAGACAATAAGCGCATTAGTTTAAACTTAAAGTTTGCAGTTTTAAGTCTAAAGGCTGTTTTGAAGCCTGGCTTGGTTCATGCATTGCTGTTTCAAGCTTACCTTATCATAACGAAGTGCCTGCACAATCTGTGGAATGTAGAATAAAATGGCATCCTAAAAAGGAAAAGRCAACAAGGTTTTGTGTTTAATATTGGTTTAGTAGTTGGAAAGGAAGACAGGTCATATTTACAGAGAAAAACTCCCTTTCTTTAGGTGAYGAACGAAATTCCTACTAGCACTGCTTCTTTATTTTAAACTACATATATGCCACCTTTGCAAATCAAAGGATTTTTCTGCCTAGTAGCCTCCTTTAAAAATATTAACAAATACATCTTTTATAGTCCTTATAAGAAGTTTGACAARAGTTAGAAATTCAAGCCTTCTATTTCTTCAGAAGGTGTTTACCTATCCATTGYGGGGAGAGTATGTTAGAACTGAAAAGAACAATTTGAGAGTAAGAATTCAGCTTGTGATTTATAAAAACTAGAGAACTTGCTAATGAATAAATGAGTTATATCCAGGACAATCAACTTGAGCATTTCATCCCAACCTATACACTCTCTTCCTTGCGATGGGTCCCATTAAGCATACATGCCTCTTCACAGTATTAAAATGAAGCTGCAGTCCCAATGAGTGAGGCCAATAACTGCACTTGAAGCGTTAGGCTCTTGCAGAACATCTTACCGGAGGAAAAGATCGCAGGACTTTMACTCCATACTGAGCTGTTAAAGGATGAGGTGGATACATGCTTGAAAAATAGGAAAGACCAGTGGGTGGGTCTGTCGGTGCCCAGCACAGCACGTGGCTGAGCTCAGGGGCATCAGCGTCRATGGTGTGCCACGTAACCAGGTACTGAAAGAGCAGGTCAGACACATCATGAGTTTATAGGACTCAGCAATGCCTGGGAAACAGTCAGGGTATAAGTCTATAATATGGTTTCCTAAAGCACAGAAAATGAAATGTGCTACATTTTATTTTACAAAACCACTGCTCATCTAAAGCATTTTTTCTTCCAGGGAAATCTATTGGAATCACCTCACCTCCAAGATGACTGGATGCGGTTAGTACTGCAGAGGCAGAGTTACAAAATGCATAATACAGCAGAGCTACCACAGGGAAAAAGAAGAGAGGTTGAACCCTTTCAGCACTGTTCAAAGCTACATTTTTTCTCTCACATATTTTACATGGGATAGACAGCTCTGACGAGACTGCTCTTCACCTGATTAGAGTTCCCCATTGTCTTAAGTAAAGACTCTTTTCCACTCTATCAGTGGGAAACAGTCATTTTGAGGCCCTTTGACAATATTAACAAATACCTTTATTGCTTCAGGAACATCACTAACAGCTCCTGGGTCCAACCGAACCAGACGRGTTACTTCTGTACCAATAGCTTCAGTGTTCTTGAATCTAAGTATAACCAGGAATATAACAACGTTATTAGTTAATTTGAACTACAGACCAACTATAAAATAATGTACATTGAGGGATACTAGTGCATAGTAATAGTGCATTAGTGCATTATCAAATTGTTGGCTGAAAAATACTGTCTGAGATTCTATAGAAACCTGTGCCTAGACCTCTGCTTGGCAAAAATCATCACTGTTGTAAGTAGGAAAGAATTTTCCTTCTCTCCTGTAGCCAAATACACAAATTCTGTTATATTGATTAAAGCTCAAACCAATACACAGGTAGAACACTTCATTCCAAGATACTTTTAGCACTCTTTAAATGCTATGGCCACAAACGGGTGAAATATTATTCAAAACCAAACACAATTGCTTCTGAAGAAAGCTTTGTTTGTGCGTCAAGGTAGAGAATGAACTCGGGCTCCACCAGAGCCTGAGCCAAATATATGTCTTATTAAGCAGCTTGATTTTTTATTTCAAAGGTCTCATCCAGGTGTGAAAAGATATGAGACTGCTGTAAACTAGAGCAAGTGCTATCAGTGCTTACAGTGTCAATATTCATTCAACCTCTAAGAAAGGCAGCAGAAATTATATTGGTTCTTTATTTTGAAATTTCTCACCTGATAGGCAGCTGTACTGCAAGATGAGGGGAAATGCTCCAAGCCAAATTCACATTATCCTTCCATTGCTTCTCACTAAGACTGATATACTTAGACCTCCAGTTTGCCACACTGTTCTCTCCAGTCTGATCCAACTCTAGCTCAGGGGAGGACAGTGGATTGTACCATGTGATTAAGCGTTCGATCTCAGTTGCCTGAGTGAAATAGATTAAAAGCAAGTTATTTTTTGAAAGAAAAYATAACACACCATTTTCACCTTCTGACATTGCTTTAGTGTATTTAATCTGCAACTACTTCAAGGTTTCAGAAATTTGGTTCTGATGACCCACCAGCAATGAGAGCAGTAACGTCCTCCGCTTCATGTAGTACTTGTGCAGCTGCGTCCCTCTGTTAGTCTTCTTGGACATCCCTTGAGGAAAGGATAAAACTGTGTTCAGTGGCTTTTCTTGAATATCTTAAATGCTGCTTCCAAACTGTCTACATCTGGTAACCTTCACAGAAGCTAACTAACAAAAAGAACCGAGCCAGTAGTGTAAATTAGAAAACTGAACTTGTAAATTTAGACCAGAGGGATTTGAGAAAGTAAGCACTGCATCTACTCACACAGTGGTTCTCTAAATGGATGGAGTATAACAGGCTACTAGCTTATTAGTTCAGYCAGTGCTGCATTCACTTTAGAAGTACAGCAGCCTACTAAAAATAAGAGCATGTAGCTTTCAGATGTGCAAACATAGGAATCACACCCTCACACCATTCTGCTGCCCAGAAAAATCACCTGGACATGAGTGCACACACAGTGCAATTTCTTTTCAGGAGCTCAATATATCTTGATCTCCACCCCTATCTTTTGCACTGAGAAACCGAATGTTCTGTTGAACAGAAGAGGTAGTTTCAAACCTTGCTGCTTGCTCCCAGTGAGGCACCATTCCCCCATCCCA
Organism: Nothoprocta perdicaria; assembly: GCF_003342845.1. Lineage (NCBI taxonomy): Eukaryota > Metazoa > Chordata > Aves > Tinamiformes > Tinamidae > Nothoprocta > Nothoprocta perdicaria. The sequence continues at coordinate 2,622,673 of NW_020455204.1, read as the reverse complement.
CAAATTTGGCAATAGTGATTAAATACCCTGTCAGGAAAACATGATCCCAACGGTAAGGCAAATATTGACTTTAAGCAACATCTGCATATAAAACATGCTGTGAATGGCATACAATTAACTTTTTGAAACTAAAGAGATACCTGATTTTTTTGATATGGTTGACATGCCACTCGATAAAGGATAGGTATTTATCCACCCTTGTGTAGCCTGTTGCCGAGATCCAAYGTTGATATCCAGGTTGCTCCTTGTGTCTTGATTATCTGACAACAGACACAAACAACACAAAATCTGAAGTAGAAGCTAATCAAAAAATATACAGGCTTTTGAAACTCATGTAAAGGAGCTCACCAGGTGGTACTAGCTGGCTGGCTGTCAGGTACTTTTTGTCTGAGAACATAGCTGTCCAAAACTTGATAAGAATACTAATATCCTCACGAAGTCTCTTTTCCCCTTGTGTAGGGAACTTGGAGGGACAACTTAAAGAAATCAAACAAAAATATGAACTTGAATGCAAAACAAACAGAACTCCAAAAAACAAATGTTATCAAGTCATGTCTTTTTACTTCTGACCAAAAGCTACAAAGACAAGCAGTCTATGCACCACTACAGTTTTATCTGCATTCCTCRATTTTGTCCAACTGGATGAAACTTTCCTATTACAATTGAAGATTAAGATGGCAGGCTATCAGCATCTCGGATTCATTTGGAACCTAATATTAGGACCTCTTTACATTGTCAGACACCGCTTTCAATTACCTYACTTTCTACTGCACCCACGACAAATGTTGAAAGTACATTTATCATCAGATTCTGCAAGAACACATTTTCAAAGCTGTGTCAAAACACATTTTAACCAGACACTCTGCAGCAGCAATTCTTTTAAGTCTTGCAAATCTAGATACAGTTTTTGGTATTACATAATGTCCAGAATAATGAGAGAAAAGAAAGAATACAAACTACCCTCAAGATACTAGATTATAAACCACATAAAAATYTGCAGCTTACATCTAACCCTCATCAAGATGGTTCATGAACTATACTGAGGCATAAGAGAAAGAAAAGTTTGTTTTAATATGGGAAAAAAAAGAAAGGAAGAACTTAAATCATTATAAGAGAAAAACAGTTGCCACTTTAAAATATCATAAAAGGCTTAGGAACTTGGACACAAACTTTCTGTGAGCAGTTACAAAGAATACCTGAAATAATCAAAGGCAGTTGAATAAATCTTCTCTCTCAACACATTTCGAATAGTTGCATTTGGAACCACATCAGCATGGAGCAAAGACAACCCCAGGGTCAGCAACCTAATATAAAAAATATTTACGCCATGACATTTTCTGTATTTCCATTACAAGGACCAATGCAACAATATATCAACCCYACTTATAGCTATAACTCCATCCAAGTCATACAAGGAGAAAAGTGTCTTTTTAACCATTCTTGGCAAACTGTTTTTATTAGTAGTCTGTTCCTAAAGCTGTGGCTACAGAACAATAGCTGGCCCTAGCTTGAAAACAGGGCTTAAGGGTCCAAATCATTCCATGCTTTTAAAAGAACTTTCACCATTTGAGGCCAATGACAAGTTAAACATTTGGAGATTAGTTCTAACCTCTCCTCCCACACCAACCTTACTTCCTCCCACAGAGAAAGAAAACACTTACTTAAAACGTGGTCCAATAGCTGCCACATGTCGATTCAAACTGCCTTTTGCTCCTCCAATGTTCAAGGACAGGGACCGCTGGAGTAGGCTGGAGAAGATTTCTATTTGGTCAGAACTGCAATACTTGGCTATTTCAAATCTCTGCACCAGAAACTGAGAAAGAGAGATAGATATGTCTTACCTCCTTTGATTTATTTTTCTTCCTAAAAAAAACACAAAACAAAAGCAAACGAAACCCAAAACCAAACAATGGTCTTTTCCATTTAAGACACCTTTTTCTATCCAATTGTTATGTTCCTTTACAAAGATCATAGCTCCTGGTTTTAAGGCAGAGACTGTCACAAGCTGCACTGCCTTTCCAGAACTATGAGACCAAACAGTGCAGAGCAGCTCAATTCCAGTGTCACTGCAACATCCTCATAGGTGCAGCAGCACCCCAGGAGAGAGAAACGTACATCTATCCAGATGTAATGCGGGGTAACCTCTGGTGGACAAGGCCTCGGCTGGCTCTCTTCTGAGGCTGCTAATGGATCTGCTTCTTTCTGCTCGGCAGAAAACAGGCCAACTTTCTGCTCCACTGTCATTTGCCAGGCTCCTGCCATTTCCCGCATGAACTACAAAGAAAAAAAAAGTGTTTCCTATTTCAAGAGCATCTGCTTTTGTGTACTGCACAGACTTTCTCCAAAGGGCACATGACAGTCTGAATACATCGAATTAAAAACAYTGCAACATTAATGGCGAGACAGAAACAGGTCTATTCACCCCTCCTAAAGTGAAGTGTTTCCTTAACAYGTAAAATTAAATGTTTTGCCAATGAGAGGGAAGTGTTAATCGCTGACTGCTCTCCTTTCACTAATGAAAGATTGGGCCTCCAACATTCTGGCAGCAGAGACAAAATTATGTCATTTCCTCACACACTGCAGGACAGTTCAGCTCATTAGKGCACGCAAATGAGGAACTGCACAAGAAAAGCTGCCCCACATGTGCTTTGTTGGCCTTGCTCTACAGMGCAGCATCCTGCAGTAGAAGGGAAGCCCAGCACCTGGGGATGCTCCTCTGATCTTCTCAACAAGGTACAGAGAAGATATTTTCCATAAGCCTAAGCGGGGAAAAAATGAAAGCAGTTTTTAAGAAGTTAAGCCACTGCAACGTGCATGTGGAACTGACCTACATAAATTCAGATTGATGATTATTTCCAGCAGGCAAAACATCTCGTGCTCCCTCATTGGAGCTAYTTCCAAAGGCAGCTTTTTTCTGTGYGAGTGAGTTGCTTTACTATYACTGGATTTGCCCTCTCTTTACAAAATACAGCTGGTCTAACCTGACACAGGAATAAGACATTTGCAAGAGTAATTTTAGTGCAAGGAAGTAATGATGGATACTTGAGGCTATGAATGATTAGCAGGAGCATTAATTTCAATTTATTTTAAAATACTATTATATAAATAGCAACAGTTCGGGAGCCAATTCACAAGCAGCTTGAGTACCCATGCAGCAAAATCAATTCTACAGCTTTCCTTTGCTATATCAAGCACTTAATGAGGGCATTCAGACTACCATCAAAACACYAGCCTCTCTGGGCCTCTGCATAACTGATTAACAATACATTTAACAWCCTTATTTGAAATAGGTTCATAAAGCTGTGATTCTTTTCATATTTTTCTCTCTCCCTGCCCTGCAGAGGTTGARAAAGAATTGTTCAATAGCTTCCTACCGGCACTTCTATTCCATTCTTGGCAGCGAGCAGCCACTCCCAGCAAGCAATTGCTGTTTCCATGCCATGTTCGTTGAACATTCGCAGGGGTCCCCAGCACAGATGATGAAGGAGCTGGGGATCGCAGTCTGAAAACAAACATTTACACCAAGTTCACCAACAGAATAAATAAGCAATACTTCACAAAGCAATAGCATGCTCATGTGAAAAGTATCTGGTAATCAATTCCTAATAAATTGCTTTTAGTTTGAGAGGTTTTTCCTAAAATAAATGCAATTGAAAAACAAAGCAAACAAAAACAGTTTTTCTTCAGATTGATGTTTACTGGATTGTATATAGGTAATTTTTATTGTTTACTATTCTTGGCATTCACAGCCAGAAAGTAGAACTCCATGTGGTTTTCATTACCTTTGCTGCTTATTAGCAGTGCAGTCAACTTAAACATAGCCTGAGTATAGAATTCAGTTTGGCCCAATTCAAGAGCATCATTCAGCTCTTTAACCATCAGTTTATTCAGGTCAGATGTTCGTCCTGTAGCATTTGAGAACTGAATCATCCCAGAAACCTGTAAAATACAATTCATTTTTCAAACAAGAGAAGTATTTTCAGGAGGCCAGTTTGGGATCAGTTGCATGCGGAGTAAGGAGATGAACCTTAAACAAAGGTATCTTTCATTACTAGTTGCTAAAGATCCTTAGCTTTACCTACAAATCCATGCCAAAATGAACATGTAACCATATAATAATTAAATTTGGATGTGATACTATCCCCTCTCAAGCCATACTGTAGTTGGTAGACACTGCATTTGGAGGAAAACCTGTGCTTACCTCCCCTGCATAGCGGTTGCGCAAGTTGAGAGAAGCCATGAAGTTGGAGTAGTCTTTCTTCACACATGTAGGTCTTTCTGTTAGCTGGGTTGCCTACAACCAGATCACACACAGTTGTTTACACTGTACCTATCTAAAGACACATTTGTGCTTTGTTTTTTTATTTACACCTTCAAATATTTAGTCTTCTTTGGRCTTATCATCAGAAGAGTATCAGAACTATTAGATCCAACAGTACCAGGACCAATAAAAAACAAGTCAGGGACACAGGAATTAATGCAGTCCRAGATCAAGAAACAAACAAAAAAAGGGGCATAAAAAGAGGCATAAAAATATCTCCGGGGCTGCTATTCCCCTTTCATGAAGAAGAAAGCAAAGAAGACATATGGACAGTATAAATGATCTTGGTTGAGTTTTACTTTCTTATTTGCCATCATCTTGCTTTTCAGTATTTTACAGAACATTATCATGACAAGGAGTAAGTTGATTTAAGATAGAAAGAAAGAAAGAAGGGATCCTTCAGAGTAAATGCTCAAGYCCTATGACAAAAATGATTTAGAAAATCCAGACAACCAGCTATACTGAATGTTATCAAACTAACATGATACATATAACTATACAAAAAAGCAAGAGTCATGCCTAATACTCACGCCCAAAGTGGTGTTCTGTCTGTTGTAACCTGCAAARTGCAGAATACTTTCTGTAGCCATGGCCAGTCCTGTGTGCTGGGATAAACCTGATACCCAGTTCTGATGTTTGTTTAAGTACTCCTGAAAGAAACAATGATGGTTGTCGGAAAACTATTGCATTTTGCTAGGAAGGGCAACTTAAAGTGGTATATATTTGTGAACTATTAGAAAACTTTTAATAGAGTTGTTAATAAGTGCTTTGGCCTTCCGGGTAGATGGGAACATAGGTACTTAAACTTTTTCCACATAGAGTAGGCCCTTGTTTACCTATGGAAAGAAATACAAAAGCCAGGTAGATTTGCAGTGTGTGAGACTGTTCTTGAGTCTTCCTGGAAACAGTGATCAGCACTAACATAAGCTCTTCTAGACAGAACACTAATCTAACTCAGTGTATTTTTTCCAGCCAGTCAGCAATGGATTAGCAGAGATCAGTGTTTGACTTTGTTTATATAGAAGGTATAAAATTAAGTTTTTCCTCAGATGTAGGTTCATTACCTGTAGATGAGATTTTGTGACAGAGGGAGCCCATTTCATTGCTTCTTGCAGAATCATTCCACAGCGTGCAGCAAAATCCTTCACTATACTCTAAATAAAAATGCATCAATACAGTCAATAAAATACTGAATATTTAAGAAAAATTAGTGTTCTTAATAGCGTAATAAGTACAGTTACATAAAGTAAGACAAATTTCAGCAACTTGATATGGTTAAAAGTTCTCTTAACAATGAAATGTCTTTAGTAGGCTAAGAACTGTCATACGTTAGGACAGTATTTGGAAAAATATAAATGTTCAATTGCCATTTTATGAGACAAAATATTACCTGAGAACACATTTTCAGAAAAGGACCTTTCAGAGCTGCCCAGAACAATTTTTCTCCCAGACCCAAAGGCTCATGCATTGCTTGGTTCTCTGAGGTACCAAGGGGGACTGCCTACCTCTCTGGCTTCATGCGTGTCAGGGACAGTGATTCTGTACGGAGCGTCCGGAATGTCATAGTATGGTTGGTCCTTGTGAATGTCCTAAACAAAGGCAATGTTGAGTCCCAGTTCATCATCACTTATCCTGAACAAAACAAGCAGCACTCCCCCCAAACAGGCTCTCAACATCATTCTGAACAAATTTAAGAAACTTTTTTTTTTTAATTTCAGTTTGGTTTTCAGTATAWWTTTTTTTTTTAATCTAAGCACTCTCCTGTTTAGTACTAAAATAAGTTTCTCAAAGCATTTCCATCTTTAAAAACATTAGTATGTGGTATTTTGCAAGTCCAAGGAATATGGATATATAGACAAATCAGAAAGAATATAACCTCACAACCATTATTACCATTACAACCATTATTCACTTCAAACAGGACAATTTGATGGTTATAATCTGAAATTAGTAATCCATTATTTTACTTTTAAATACTAAACTTGAATTTTTCAACCTCATTTGATAACTTTCAAGCACAACTTTTATTATCTGTAAAACAGGAATGTGAATACACTCCTAACCCCATAAAAGGGCACTGAGATTTTATAAATTATTATTAAAATTAAGATTTATATAAATTTAATTAYGAAGATTCTTCTTCTGTAGCAAAAACAAAGACTCAAAAAAAAAAAGTAAATGTTAAATAACTGCAGAAACAAAGGAAAAAAATCTGTTCTAAGTAAAGGTGGAAAGATATATTTTATCACACAAAAGAAGGAACTTACTGCACTGAGAGAGAGTGACAGCGTCTGCAGAATATCTAGCATGGTCTTCAGCACAGTTCCACTCCACAGCAAATGAGGAAATCTAGAGCAAGACAAGAAGCACAGATACAGTGACCATGGGGAGCTGAGGAAGGAAATGTTTTTAACCAAAAAAAGAGTTGCCCAGAGACCTCTCTCTTTATACATCACTAGGCAAACTCATATACAACAAAAACATACAACATATACTACACATACTACATATAAAACAAAAGGCACTAAGCTTGCACAAATTGCTACTTTAATTCAGTAGCAAGTGTGAAAAAAAGCAAGAAAGAAGTGAAATCTATACTCACTTATCTACAAGGCCAGACAAGTATTTGTCTGCAACTCTCCTTATCCTCTTGTGAATGTGGTTAAAATTCACCAGTAGGAACTGAGCATGTCTCTCCAGCTCTTCTTCATTCTCCTTGGTTTTAGGCTAGAAATATTAAAAAAAAAAAAAAAAAAAAATTTAAGGAAAGGGATAAACACATTTTTCATAAATTTAATGAGGACATTTACACAAACTCTAATTCTGGTTTCTAAGTAACTTACTTTATCAGCCATCATTGTTAGGAAAGCTTCAAACACCTTATCAGCAACAGCTATCACACACTGCATCATTCCTGAAGAATTGAGAGAAGTCAAGGTGTAGTTATCAGAATTGCATTTTCTTGAACGTTTAGAAGTTGTTTATGTCTATTCAGCCTACATTGAACAAAACTATTTCAAAATAAAATCAACTTTTTCTAGCAAAAATAAAATAACAGCAAAGTACTGAATGTGATGCACTTTGTTCCTCAGTTCAGTTTGATTTGTTTCAGTTTCACATGCCTGCAGAGCTCTCTAATATCTCAAGTTACTGCATAACCTTGATAGATAATCTTACCAGACTTGTCTTTCTGAATYGCTTTATCCTCAAAGTAGCAGAACATGACTTGGAAGCGATCTTGGTCAGTTGAACGCAACACCCTAGAAGGAAAACAGTTTTGTGGTGTGGGGGAGCAGGGGGAAGAAGTTGGCCAATTTTCTTTTTGCATTTTTTTTTTAAACAAACACCTTCAACACAAATGCAGAGTACTTTTAATACCACAATAAATACCAACACAAACTGTAATGATTGATTTTACAGTAACTTCACTTCTCCAAGAAGTCTGATACTGCCATTTCTTTCAACTAACAGGACTCAAATGATAAAGACCTGGTTTGAGACCACAAAAATAACTTACATACCACAGGGGAAGGAAACCTGGTGATGCACTTACATAATCACCACCAACACAAATTATGATACAATTCCTTGCACTTCCATAAGCAGGTGCCTGTGCTGTATTCATACATGAGGGAAATATTTATTAAAAAAAATGTTCCAAAATTCAGTCAGGAATTTGCAGAAAATGTTTGTCCTTGTTGTTCAGTTACTCTCAAAGTAAATATGAGATGCAGAATTTTCTTCCCATTTTCCCCACTCCTAGGCCCTCAGCTTTCATCTAGTTTTTTTTTTAAATAACTGTAATCAAAACACTTGCAAAAAATGTGAATTTAGTAAATGAAAATGCTACTAAATTGCTAGTGAAGGGAATAAAAACACATGACAGAAATAATTCTTTCTGCTCCTCCATTACTATATTCTCATAGCACAGAAAAGTATCTCTGCTATTGTTCYGAGGTAAAAGCACAAGACCTCACCTCTGTGCTTTCAAGATTGTCCTTTCCAGGACCCCTGTGATCATCTTCAATTAATTCCTGTACAGAAGAGCTCATTTTTYAGACCCAGCTATGGTATTTCTTTCCTTTATCCACCCTAAAGGAACTCTGACACAGCTGAATTTCCAGTGTCAGAGCCTTCTATGGAACTACTTTGATTCAAAATATTGATTCTCATTTATCCTAGCTTCTGGCAATTCTGACTTGAACATTTAAAAGCTAAAAACAAAACAAAACCTGACTAATTAAACACCTTAAAAAAAAATAAAGTACACATATACCTCATGTACTCCAGACGGTAGACAGAAAGTAGATAGGTAGACATGGCAAAATCCAACTTATTTATCAATGCTGACACTTCTGGAGGAGGATCCAAGAGATTTATTATGGTACTCCGTAACTCATTTAATTCAGCCTAAAGGTGAATAGATTTGGTTATTCAGAGTGGGAGGGCTGGAACGTTTGTCATTTTGAAAGCATYTGCTCTCTAACTTCTGAAATATCATTGGAAAACCAAGTTTGTACAGAGAGTTTCCTCTGGAAGCTGTGGAGCTTCCAAACGTAACCAAAATAGCGTGGCTACCACATGAAACACATGTATTACCACATGCAATGAAAGCCAACCCAGTGAAAGTATATACTGCTGGCATAAAAGCAGTGTGGATATAAAACCTGCTATTCATTAATAGGAGGCAGGTAAAAGCAATATTACTCTCTTCCACATAAATATTTCATTATTATAATATTTTAATACRTGGAGGACATTATGGAAGGATACAATAAAACAAACCGATTCTTACAGAAGTCACAGTATCATTTTTCATGGCAGAATTGTACTGAAGAACAGATCGAAGAGGTTCTTTGCTGGGAAAGGTGAGTAACGGAGATTTGGTGGCAATTTCACATACACCTTCATACCAYTCTTCTGGCCACAAACCTGGAGCACAAGAGCAAAGAGAAGGGTGAGGGATGAGGGAGAATACACTAAGCTGACACAGCTCAGTGAACCATATTCAAAAATTATTACCACTATTAAACCACTTTCTTATCCGTTCTCTAACAAATCTAACAGCTTAAGATTCACAAGTGAATCAGTATCATCAAGCTTTGCAGTTCTTCTAGGGGCCAGCTTGTCATGTACCTGTGCACGAACACCCAACGCAACTAGACTGTGTTCCAGACCTAACAAACCTGCGTGGGTAACTCCAAGTGAAACTTCTCAATGGACAAGTTTCTACCTTGTTTCTATCTTATCCCTCCCCATTTGTCTGATCTTCCCTTTGACAAACTCAATTATTAAAAGTCGTAAATCACGGCTAACCAGAGCTGAGAAACAAACAAACAAACATAAAACAAACAACAACAAGAAGCCCAAGTACAAGAGCAGATCACACTGTGCTGAATCTCATGGGAAAACAGAACCAGGTTGTAATGAAATCCTGCCAGAAAGCTGTCTTGTAAACAGCTTGTCTTATGCTTCATTTATGACTATAATCCTCCTCAAACCTATCGAATGATTTTCATACTGGGTACCAATGCTGTTCTTGACACCTGCTTGAATTGAATTCTGACTAGAATTGATACCTGATCCTTCCACAGCAAATCCCATCAGCACTGAATACAACCAGAAGTCACGGAAGAGCTTTTGCAGCCTGGGCTTGGCCTCCTTGATGGGTGGCAAGCGCCTAGTGAGCTAACATAAAGAAATAAAAATTAAAATCTTAAGATGTTGGGAGTCTACAGTAACTTCAGTCCATGTTAATGAATCAGTACCTTAACTCACTATGACTTCCAAAGGCAAAATTATAATCTGATTTTTAATAATAAACTAATATTATTCTAAACTAACATTATATCGCTATCATTATTCTGAAGAAAATTTAATTTTATTAGAACACCTAAATGATATTTGAAATACACAAAGAAAAATAAAACACTTGGCTTTACATAAGAATATTCCACATGGATGCAGTAACCTCTAAAGAGGATATAATATCAGCATACAACTGTGCAGAGGAAGAGATCACTGCATCCTTTAAGCTGAAGCTTGAGCTGAAGATGATACCATGCAGCTTTGTTCCAGTACAAATGAACTCAGAAACAAAAAGAAATATTAGTCTAAGCATTTTTGGTTGCTATTGTTTATTGGCTTTGCAGAAATATGTTGAGGCACCATTTGGGGATCATTTATTCTTTGCACCCACGCACACAATGACATCAGTTCTAGAGAATTTACTGTCTAAACTAGCAAGAGAACATTATTTTAACACATTTAAAGATGACACTTTTTATACAAACAGCCACTAACACCAGAGCAGACTTCATATTCCCAGACAATAGGGTATGCAATTTTAGATAAATTTATAAAACAATTCTAACACTGTGGTTCTAAAAAGTGTTAGAAGCACTTGCTGTTTTTAAACAGTAAAAGGAAAGACTCATCAAATTGAGAGTTTTATCCAATTTGACTGGATATGATTAATTGAAGCTTGACTTTGAAACATTACATACACACTAATTTTTGCTCAAAGGTGCTTTTTGGTTTTTAAAAGCAAGCAAGTACCTGCAAAACCATAGAAGTTGCTCAATAAACAACATACAATTCAGCACAGATCACTAGGGAAGAGAGGGATTTTGGCTGACAAAGCGAGTTAGTGTTTGGTTTAGAGCATGTTTGCTTTGGAGATACACAAAAACGAGCGTCAAAGTTCAACTTTAAACTCTTCCATTCCTCTTACATGAGCTATTCAACACATCCTTTCCGTACAGTGGCTTAAAGGTAAGCTTCTTTATTTTAACTAGATCTGACACAAAGACAAATATTACAGTGGTTGGGGGGGGGGGAATTGCTTTGTYTATATAAATGCAACTAAACAATAAACTTTTTGGAATATGAAAATGTAAAGTTGGGAAGTACAAAAAACTCTCTACGGCAAAAGCAGAAAACACTCATCAACAGTTACTGCATAGAATTGCTTAGCCCTGAGGGCTTCATTTCTGAGGGGGAGCAAAGACAAGAAATCAATTTATAAAGATGCAAGAAAAATAGTGAAGTCTTTCAGGCACAATGCAAGACTTTGCAAGTCCTTTTCTCATTAAAAGGCAGCTGCTAGTGATCCTTCAGTACAAAAAAAATATATATATGCACACACATATGTACACACACACACAAGTATACATATGATATAGAATAATCATCATAAATGGTTTTAAGATTGCATGTTTAATGGGGAGAACTTAATAGATTAAGATTTTTGTTCTATTAATTCAGTCTTGCTACAGCATGCTTAGAAATATTTGTCCTCCCATGTTGGCTTTGTTCACAGGCAAACGTGTCTATGCATTTGACACCTATAGCACAGCTCTTTACACTCTTTGCTAGTTTTAAAATCATTCATATTAATGCATTTAGTAAGATTTTTGTATTGAGAGCATTGAATGTTTTTTTCCTAGATTATAGTGTAGATTATACTGTTTGCTTTTTTAATCAAAATAAATATTATTGTGGAAACTGAGTTTATGAAGGCATCAAGTATCTTTATAAAAAGGCAATTTGTTCAGAAATCCAAAGCCTGGCAGTCCGACAACCATTTTTCCGTTTCAGCTAGATACAGAATTATTACATTCGGATATTTTGGTCTTTCTTTGATTATCACATGAAGGAATTGCACTTCTTGTATCTTTTAAGGTCATTGATTATTGCAATCCATGATTACAGTGAAAAGCCTCTCAGACTTGCTGCTGGCTACAACATTCTGCAGCTGAGGGCTGATTCATTCTCTTCCCATAACGCACATGTAAGGCGGCGTTCTTGGCTTCAAAAACCACAGAACGCTACTGCCCAATATTCAATAGACAAACAGACTATGTTCTTATTCAGGAAAATGGAGGTTTTACTTAATTACATTCTCAAACAAAATCACCGGGGTTAGAAATCTAGCATCAGAATAACATTAACCCTGAGCGGTCCTACAGAAAGGAAACAGAGCCGGACAATCCGCAGACTCCACGGAAGAGCCCGGCTCACACAGGTGGGCACGGCCAAGGTGCAGCAGGCACTAAGTGAAAAAGCCTAGGTGAAAAGCCCATCTTCCTCCAGGTTGGTTGCTACATCCAAGGAGCTTGTTTACTCCACCCAATTTCAGCTTTCTCACCAATTCCACTATACCCCTGCAGCCAGGCAAAAYACATTTTTCAAATTCTTCTACGTATCCCAGCTCCTGTAATGAACGCCCGGTCCCTCCTCCCCTCAAGCTCAAACCCTTAAAGTTACCTTCATGGCTAGTCATKGATATACAGCAATAACACAGTCACTGTACGTTTTAAAGCGTTCCTGGTTTCTAAATCACAAGTCCTAGATATTCAGGTAAACTGTTTGCTGCTGCTTGGCTGTCAGTAACTACTTCTCCTTTGGCAAGAGGTCAACAGATCATTTGGCAGACTTGAGACATTGCATAAGCAAAAATGTTTTAGCAGAAAAACTCATTAAGCTCTGTACCAGTAAAGCGCTGTCAAGTAAGATAACTACAAAACTTACTGGTTGGCAGAATTCAAAGTCAACCTGAAATTCTCACTTAGGAAATAAGGCAACCGTGAAGTTTAACTACCACACACCTTCTCAGCTATGTTATGTTTTCTTCCAGTTTTTAATCTCTTAGAATGAAGCTCCTATTTCATTTATTTGCCCTTGCTCTCTTCATAACCTCCACATTTTGTGGAATCAAGGACTTCAGTGAGCATTTTGAAAGCCTTAAGGATGCAGATCAACGTGACAATGGGACCTATGATATGCGAAACCTGCCCGTGGAGTTCCACAAAGAAAACACTATTACGAACGATCTGATTCCTGAAGAGGAGGAGGAAGATGACTACCTAGATTTTGAAAAGATACTGGGCGAAGATGACTATGGTGACATTATTGATGCTGGTCCATATATGATTTCTGAAATTCAGCAAGGAAATATTCTTGAACTTTTCCAAGGCAAAACTAGGATCCAGCGCCTTAATATCCTGAATGCAAACTTTGGCTTCAACCTTTACCGAAGCGTGGCAGACAAGGCCAACTCCTCAGATAATATTCTGATGGCTCCTGTTGGTATTTCCACAGCAATGGCTATGCTTTCCCTGGGACTGAAGGSTCACACTCATCAGGAAGTGTTATCTGTGCTTGGCTTTGAAGACTTCATTAATGCCAGCACCAAGTATGAGCTCACGACTGTCCACAACCTTTTCCGCAAACTCACTCATCGGCTTTTCAGGCGCAACTTTGGTTATACGCTGAGGTCYGTCAACGATCTTTATGTTCAAAAGGACTTTTCTATCCTGAATGAGTTCAAAAACAATATGAAAACATACTACTTTGCTGATGCYCAACCAGCAGATTTTTCAGATCCTAACTTCATAACTAAAACCAACGAACGGATCTCGAAGCTGACCAAAGGATTAATAAAGGAAGCTCTTGTGAATGTAAACCCCACGACACTGATGATGATTCTTAACTGTCTTTACTTCAAAGGTAAAAAATCTTTTATTTCAATTTTTACTAGTGGATTATCTCAGGCTGCCATGAACTGCATACTTGATTAGAAATCTAAGACTGAACTTAGCTCTAGTCTACAGCTCAAAAGTTAAGAAGAATTTGTATTAAGTCTATATTTTACATGTTTCTCAATTATTTTCATGTTCCAATTGTGCCCTGAAGTTACAGTAGGTACTGCATAGAGACAGCAAACACTTATTACAATCAAAATTTACACTACAAAAGATAGATGAATGCAAAATAGTCTCAGGAAACATAAACTTTGAAGAAGTCCATTGGATATTGGAGTTGTTATTTTTACACGTGAGTGCATGTTATTAGTTAGATTTGCTCCTCTTTCAGGTTACCAGCTTCAGTGAAACTGTATTAGTTCATTTCAATTAAATTACATAATATTTCTGAAGTACTCAGGATTCATAGAAATCATCAGCTTTAAAGAATTTCAAGTTTAAGTATGTCATATGATATGATCAGAATGCGATCCTTGTAAACAGGCCAATTCAGTGGACTACAGAAACCGAAGTAGTCCTCTACTAAAACTAAAAACAAAGGTATTCATATCTCGAAATATTTTGGTAAATTCAGTACAGACTGCTAACATGGGCTCCTAGATGTTTCACTATAGGCTAAAGAGTTAATGAGGCTTGGGATCAAGACTGTACAATATATACAAATTATAATTCCTTATTTTCAATTTCTTTATGTTTAAATTAATAGCTTGCAGTGAGATTTCCAGTGTTAACTATCCACCTCAGGTAAAAAGTTGGATAGCTTTTCAACAAACTTCTTGTACTGTACTAAGTGAGCAAGAACTGGGAACTGACAGTGGAAGAGTAACAGAGGACAGCAAAGGAATCCAACTTAGACTGCCTGTATAAGATGAAAAAGAGATTAAGGTGAAGTAAAACACCAGTAGTGAAAGGCAAGAGTGCTACTAAAGGATAGCAATGTCTGGAGCAGAACACGTTTCCTTCCATGACCTAGAAAAGGGTTTCCTGATTCTGATTAAGTCCTTGCTTTCAGGAAACTCCTAGGTTCCTTGCCTACTCCAAAGTTTCTTCTGCTGAGTGCCGTAATTTCTAATCCTCAAAACCTGAAAGATTATTTTCATATTGTTGCCTCCCATTTGCTCACCTTATGGCCAGTCTTCTGGCCATTTCCACTTCAAGTGGAACTGATCTTTTAAAACCAAGTCTATTCTTGTTTTTTTTTCATTTCCCTGCTGTTCTTTTTGGACATGATGATTGTTAAGCAAAGGTAAAAAACCTGTGAGTATCCTCAGATGCATGGATGCCCGGAACCACACAAATAACTGAGTAAGGAKATCCCCTCCAAACATTACAGGTTCTAAGATTCCTTTTTGTGAGAAATAGGATAGTGTAAGCATTGGAAGCTACTCRGTGTTGGGTAGGAAACAGTCTAAAAGCTAAATCAATCAGTACAGATAGCTTCTACCATCGCAGAAGGATCCGAAAAACATCATGCCAGCAAGATTCAAAACAGAAAGTCACTAAAATTTGTGAAGTACAAACTGGCTGCAGCTAAATCCAGATGATCACAGGATTCCTGCTGGAGAGCAGTATTTTATCCCAAGACGCATAAACATTTGCCAAAGTGAAGCCATAAGTGTCGGCTCCTCACGCAACTTATTAAGAGTTGAGAAACTTCTCCCCTTAGGTGAGGACAGTGCTGATAAACTCCCCTGGCCAACAGGTGATCAGTTACCTGGAGTCCTCACACTTCAGCTTGCTCAGGCATGGCACAATTCATTTTATATTCCATTCCCTTTAAAGTACTAACTATAGTCTGTTCACTTCTCAAATTGTTCCCTCCCAGCCTGACATATCAGGAAACTGTTAGAATGCAAATCAGAGCAGATTTTTTTTTTTTCCCTATTACCTTTCAGTCAGCTGGGCACAGTCCATTTAAGAATCTTAAAAATCACTTGCAATCATTTTTCTAAAAGGAACTAATTAAGATTAAATTAGTGTCTCTTCACACAGTCACATCCAAATTCCCCACGCATTTGCTTGCCAACGGTGATCTAAAATCCAGAGTTCTAAGAGTTCTAACAGGAAATACCAATAGCCTTATGTCCACTATAAAATTCTAACTCTGTCTACTGATTAAGGAATAATGTCTTTTCCAGAGCCAGCTTTGTAGAAAGTTTTAGTGACATTAAGGGGAAAAAAAAAAAAAAAAAAACTTCTTTTACATAGTCCATAAATATTTGAGATAATTTCCAATGAATCTCCACATAGCATAATTCAAGCCCTGATGGAAAAGCCTTCTGGCCTGTATACTGAGTGGGCTTTAATTCCTTGGGTGTAATCTGCTAGATGACAAACTCTCTCAGGTGTGTGGAAATCAAATCAAAGACATTCAGAAAATCAAGCAGTCAACACCCAAACTCTTCAGGATGTTTTAACACAAAACATTAATTTGCTCAAATGATCTAAGTCAGGGCAATTCTTTAGTATATTATCTTTAAAACACTACAAAAAATGGAAAAAAATCTTACTTAGCTTGATGCAATAACAACACATTTCAAACAGAACATTTCAGTAAGATTTCAGCTATCATATGTTCATTAAAAATAGCTGTTAGCTGTTGTTACATGAAAAATCTGCTAGATGTTTTGCATGTTTAAACTATAATTTCTAGATTCCCTCTAGAAAACGAGTGCGCAAGCCCATCCGTATGTTCAATTTGTGCTTACCTACTTATGTAATAATTTAGAACATCAAAATCRTTCAAATGCTACATTCACCTTATTTAGACACAGTAAAAATTATCTACTACCRTATTTTCAAATTCATAAGCTCTTATTCTGAGAATCTTTTTTTAAACAAGGTTCTTTGGGATTTTTGCTTAATTGCCTTCTGCCTCCGTTAACAGGAACATGGGAAAACAAGTTTCCAGTGGAAATGACGATCAAGAGAAGTTTCCGTCTGAATGAAAAGCAAACCATCAAGGTTCCTATGATGCAGACGAAAGGGAACTTCCTGGCTGCTGCAGACCCCGAGCTAGACTGTGGCGTGCTCCAGCTCCCCTTCGTAGGGAACATCAGCATGCTCATCGTGCTTCCACACAAGCTCTCCGGCATGAAAGCCCTCGAAAAGCAAATAACGCCTCAAGTGGTGGAAAAATGGCAGAGGAGCATGACTAACAGGTATCTACTGAGACGTTAGTCTTAGTGTATTGTCTTGAGGAGACTGGCAAGGGTAAGTAAACAGCACAGAGGATAACCTGGGGTATTTAAAATAAATAAAAAACATATTAACTAGCTCTAAATCAAAAATAATAAAAACATGGATACACCGAACTAAATATTAGGACTAAAGACCTCCTAGTTAGAGGTGACCACCATAGAGATCATCACCTCACTGAACATCAATGAKAAACCAAAGGAGGTTAAGGTGGAAGTTTCTAATGGAGTCCTATTGGTCCTGTTATTAAATATTTAATACAGAGGATTTAAAAAAAAATCTTACTGATAAAATTTGCAAAGAGGAAAAGATACCAGTATGATAACAAGAGGTTATTTCTGCAGAACAATCTGGATCATATGGTGAGCAGCCAAGTTCACCTCAACAATATGTGCATCAACACATCTGAAATGTGAGGTTGTACATTCAGGAACTAGCTATGCAGAYCATAACTATGGGAGAGAGAAAAGTATATATAATATAGCTTGTATTATGGAAGATGTCACACTAGATAGTATCTGTCCTCTGACTTTAAAAGAGATAAAAAGAGACAATTTGAGGAGCCAACTTATTTTTACTGCATAGAAATAACAAATCCTAGATTCARTACTCCTGGAAAATCTGACAGTTCAACATTTATTACGCGCATATGTAACTATGTACTTGAAACGCTCATGGTCCTATATCCTGTAGTGACAACTAAAGCATGGCCATCGTTACACTGACAAACTAACAGTCTGGGGAGGGGACTTAAATCTAATGTTGCCCAAGTTTTGAATGTGAAAATACAGTACAAATTACTGTATATTCCCTAGTCTTGTTTCATGAAAATATTAGAAAACATGAACCAAAGGAATAAATATGTATTTTCCCCAATGATTTTTCCTTTTTCCTTTTTGGCTAGAACAAGAGAAGTGGTTCTGCCGAAATTTAAACTGGAGAAGAGCTATGACTTGATTGGTTTTCTGAGATCCATGGGAGTAGAAGAATTATTTAATGAAAAAGGCAACTATTCCGGTATATCAAATGAAAAAGTCACCATCGACAGGGTATTTATTCTTTTCCTGTTTTCTCCCTTACTAATTAAAATATAGCACTTGAAAACATCGCAACACGGTAAAAACAGTTCACAGTTCAATAARCTAAAATAATATATTATCCTGTCCTTCCTAGATAATATTGGAGGCATAAGGGTGGGTCTGTACTGTCTTGTACTCTGATTAAATAATGAGGATTATGTTTAATTGGATGTCAAGCTTATTAAAAGCATTGTGGTCATTCAGCCAGGCACAGGCCTGTACAGAAACCAAACCAAAAAGATTGTGGCCACACAGGAGCTACCAGCAAAAGTGTCACAAGGGAGACAAATGCAGGGTGGGGATTAAAAAAATAGAAAATTAATGGATGAATAAAAAAATGGAAGATTAAATGGAGATTAAAAAAATGGGAAAAAAAATGGAAGGAGGAATGCTGCAAGGCCACGATTGAGTATACTGAAGAGATCCTCTATTTCTTTTTTCTTTCTTTTCTCTCCCCACAGTTCAACCACCAAGGCACAATCACTGTGAACGAGGAGGGCACAGAGGCTGTAGCAATAACCAACGTGGGGTTCATGCCTCTTTCTACTCAGATTCGCTTCACTGTCGATCGTCCCTTTTTGTTCCTGATCTATGAGCATCGTACCAGCTGCCTCCTGTTCATGGGTAGGGTTGTCAACCCTGCCAAATCTTAAAAGCAGAGACCTCCGGCGTGTTTGTATACGCAGGCTATATGACCACACATTAATATAGCAGTATCATAGAGGTAACTTTGTCATATTACTTATTACAAGTGTCACTGCTATCAAAACAAAATATTGTATCTGCAGATAGTTTCATATGAATGGACTCATAGCAGTAGGTGATTTGACTGCAATTTAGAATGGTTAGTGCCATGTATAGATATAAGTGCATTAAAAAGAAAATCACAAAGTAATTTAGACTTTGTGCTCTACTTTGGTGTATAAAATGTAATCAATAAAACATTTAGACTATCTGGATGCTTGAAGTGTAGYTCTAAATTTGTGCTAGGGTGCCTGTTTATAGGGAACAGAAAAAAAAGGAATTCCTGAATACCTGACTAGTTTAAGCCTCTGCWGGATATTTCACATAATCTAACTTGAAAAAGTGGCTACATTCTTGGTTTTGCTTGCATCATTTAACACTCAGCACATCTACATGGACCACTGGCCAAACAGGAGGAGATAAAATGTCTCACAGGAATGAAAGATTCATGGATCCTCTGCTTAACTTCAATGATGCCTAATCAATGAACATCACACAGGTGCAACGTTTGCAACACAGTTCTCCTCTGTTCTTCATTGGTACAAGCAATCTCAGTTAGACCAAACAGGTAAATTAAAGACCCTCAGAAAACCTTTTATATTGAAGAAATGCTCATTTCACCAGTTCTCTGTCACTTATTCCTCTCTACCAAAAGTGATTTCTAGCGACCTCAATCCACGGTAAGAGTTCGCATATACTCAATTTTATGGACAAAACCTTGCAAGGCTTACCTCAAAATTATAGCCTTCGAGTCATAAGGGTAACTATATGTACACCACACACATTCATGTCACATTTGAAAAAATGAATATCTATCTACATCTTACAGCACAGAGCAAGAGTTATATACAAGATATTAAAATGAATGAACATAGTGATTTCTCATTCCTCCCTTGCATCACACCTTTTAAAACGCGTGCCTTACAAGCTACTGATTTATAACAATTTSTAGCATCAAATACTACACACATCTGTACTGTATTCACTAAATATATTCATATTTTAAATTCATTTCATGTTACCATATATATGCGCAAAGTGAGCTATCAACCAACAGTTATTTTAGGATCAAAAAGTTTTTTTAAAAGCTGTTTTCCACCACTGAGTTTAATTTTGCTTTTATTTACTACCATTTTTCATTTTGCAGCTATTGTAATTATTTGCCCCATAGACAAAGCTTTTTTTTAACCTGACATCAATTGAAATACTAATACAGGAAAGAACAGAATGGTGAAGAGCAAATATCAAATAAACTCCGATGTTCACTTTACTCCTCTCTTACGCTATGCCATAAGGTGAAAAGTTAATACTCAGTACTGAACCATTAACATTCATATGCACATTTTATTGTTTTATCTATATTCAAAAATAAAATCTATTCAAAGATTATTCACACTCCCAAATTTGATTAATWTATCAAAGATTAAATAAGCTGGAGCATAGGAAATTGGAGCATTTTTAAGACTTAGGTAACAGGAAATATAAGAGAAAGGCATCAAGCAGAAGAGCAAATCAGCTGCTGCTCAAAACTCATGATCTTCATACATTGTGCAAAGAAGTCAAATATTTGCTTCAACCACCATAATGTAACCATTAACTCCAGCTTCAGATTCTGGCACTGACTCCCTTTAAAGGTCACATTGGTTAAGAAAAATGTAGTTAACACCAGCTACTCAGAACAAATATAATATCAATAAAAAATTGAACCAGAAAAGCATTTTCTTGTATCAAGTCTCTAACAAACAGTATTTTTTYGTACATATACAGGTATTGGTGGTACTTCCACTGCAATCAATGCYGTCATGAGCACTGCCTTCCCTACCAGTGGGCAACCTACCTACTGCCCTCTCTGCAATATCGCTCAAAACTGAGCTAACTGGTTCCTTCGTAGCTACTGACTAGCAGTGATCCAGGATACTCCTAAAGATGTTCCTGTAAAGATAGGATGTGGCCCTTGCAAAYACTGGGCTACAGAGCTTATGTTGGACAATGATGGACAGGATGGGGAAAGGTAAGAAGCAGGACTTTGATATTTAACTGGCACTACAACACTAAGGGTGATATTTTTAGGCTACACTCTTTAAAAAAATTAGTACAAAAGCTTATGAGTGCCAAGTATAAAGTAATGAATCTTCCTACTTGCTGATGGATGTGCAGTGTCAACAAGCTACAAAGGCATGCTGAGTAGAAGTATTTAACATGCGCTCCCTTTTTTATCTTGCTAGCTATACAGACAACATCCCAAAGAATTCCAGCTCAGGAGGAGAGAAAATAACTGGATGGTTTTTGTCCTCCAGTAAGTCTGTCTATGGATCTTTCAGGGTTAGTTTGTTTCTGGTAAAAGCTCCAAGAGCGAGGTTAGCAGTCCTGCTGACTCTGAAACCAGCAGACATACATCAAAATAAATAGGTCTGGAATGGCCATCAGTAACCTTGCACATTTCCTAAAATGCTTTTAACATGAAAGTCGATTCTAGTTTCAAACGATAGAGGGTAGTTTCTCCTCTTCCTTCCTTCTCCATTTCAATGATTCATCTTCCCYGCCTTCACCCTCCTCCACCATAAAGAGGCAGACTTCACTGTGCTGCCAACCTAGAATTTATTTTTATCTCTGTTTCTATTAACTTTTGTTTTGCAGTTTTCTCTTCATGCCATTTTTTTATCCAGATATGTGATGCTTATTACATTGCAAACCAATTTCTATTCAGAAATACACCCTCTGTGGTATTATTTAGCTCATGAATCTTTTGAATTCATGACCAGCAACAAATTAACTCTGAAACACAAAAGTTCAATTATTTTTAAAGATATGTCACTATTAAAACCTTATTCAAACCATGTGCCTTTGCAATAGCCCTGATATTTGATACATTAGAGAAATTGCTCTATTTGCAGCTACCCAAACACTGGATACTCACCACAGCAATAACAGGAATAAGCACACCCAGGTTCCCTGCACTACTTGAAGCCTGAAAAAAAAAAAGAGAAGTTTTCATCAAAACATCTACAAAAGCTTTTCTGAAATATTTACTACATGACATATTTCAAGCATCAAATTCCTACTCCTTGTGCCAATGAAAATATATCTAGGCAATTACAGACCTGAATCCTGCACACAGATGCGCAGGAGCTGGCCCAGAGAACAGTCTAGAAATCCACAGACTGTGCACAGATCCACAGGTCTTTCAACAAAACTCCTCAGGTGTAGAGGAGATGTGGCCCTGCAGAACCTAGGCATAAAACCCCAAGCATGTACTTTCCTCCCCTGCCTTCTGAGGCTTCAGTATTAGTGAGAAACGATGTTTTCTTTCTAAATGGGGGAACTGAAGGCACCCCAGAACAGGATCTTCAGCTATGCCGCCTTGCGCTTAAAAGAAGAAAAWTATCCATTGGTATCATCTCTATTCTGACACACAACAGCAGCTAGAAAAATATTAAACACGTGCCCACAGCCAAGTGTGAAATGTTTGCCAAAAGTCTAATTTTACTAGCGAAGTGAAGCTAAAAATAACCAGTCTGTAAAACAACTATTTATGTATATTATAATGTTGAGTATGTCAAGAGATGCAAGGGAGCTGAGCTAGCCAGAAGGCAGCATGTGACACCACCATATGCAACTGCAGGAAATTAGCTTTTCTACTAGTATTTTTGTTATGATTTCCTTTACAGTAATATCCAGCAGTGGAGATGAAGTGGATGCCATGACTTCCATCCCTGGGCATATCCAGGGTGCATTCTTATTGACTATTAGCAATAGCAAACATAATCCCAACAAGCCAATTTCTGCTTGGTTAAAAGATCTGGTTTAAAACACAACCATCATCATCACTGCAAAACAATATCGGGAAAAAGGAAAAAAACATGAGACTCTGGAGGAATTTAATATGTATTGAACTCATTTAACTCTTTTTATTTTTTTAATATGCATGCTGAGAATCAGAACATAAACRGTATTATTACTGACAGGCAAAAAAAGAAATAAACTTGGTTTTGTTTATTTCTAAATATTCCAAACTRATTTTCAAAACAGATATGAGCCCAGTACATGCAGGATCTTTCCTATTTCAACTCTTCTAGAAAATGAATCAATCCAGTCTTTAGAACCTTTCCTAATCTTTTATTCTACATTGAGTAGAGTGTTCTAGTAAAAACTGCTATCAGCATCTTCAGAATAAAGAAACACTGCCTCCTAGCTCAAATGCAGGCTAAACCTGTTGCACAGAGCAAGTTTGTCTCRTCGTCCACACCAATACAAAGCTGCATGGAATGAAGCATCCACAAGGATCTTACCTTCAATGCTGGTCCTTTTTCACTTGCTCTCTCACTAGCTCTCTTTCCTTCYAGCCCAAGCTGAACAAACAATTCCAGCAAGTTCATTAATAGCTCATCCACGAGGTGCTCTCCTTGAATGTTAGCAGCTATGTTAGCTAGGGCATTAATGACTGCTAAGGAGCAGTGTCTGAGAAGAAAGGAAAGTTATGAACAAGCAGCCCTTCAGTATGAAGTGTTATATTTTCAGTGCCTTATTAGTAGTACCAATAATCTAATTATAATAGATACTAGAATGAACACCTATACATTGAGGATTAAATTTTTTATGGTTTGTGTTTAACTCTTAACAAGTACTAGGACCATTAAAAAAAAAAAGCTTGATTAGGTTTTTATAGGCTAATAGATTAATTACTATAGCTATAAATAACATAAATCCATGACAGCTACCATGTACCCATCATCAACTCTCTTTATAGGAAAGAAAAAACTACTTATAGTGAAAAAGATTTTTAAGAATTTGTGCATGTTTTTAATTTTTTTTAAACAATATACTAATTCTCAATATCAAAAAAAGAATGCTGTCTGCAACCTCACTGTAAAGCACGTACTGAAAAWAATTAAAATACATAGCTTAGCATAAACGAAATTTACCATATCCATATACTACACGCTATAATTAAGAGAAACAGCTAGGTGTTACCTATATCCATGATCCTTATAATCTTTCGTGGCAGAGTAAACCACTGAACTTGCTTTAACACTGATCTGCTGAAACAGATTCCACACCTCCTGGTAAATATATTGCTGAAAGAAATTACAAAGTGGAGCTTATTGAATACGTCTCTGCAGAATGATCCYGTAAAAATCTACTGTACATGTTATCATGCTCTTCAAATAGATACCCGTTTAACAGCTTAAGCAATAGCTTCAGCTTCCATAAAGGACACAATGGAATACTCCCATTAATGTTTTTAATTGCTCAAATGTTATGAAATGTATCAAGTTTTTAACTCCATTTTCCCAACAGAATACTTTTTTTTAGGTCTCAGTTCTACTCAGGTCTGAGTGATTAACCGCTCACTCTGAAACATGAATTACTYTTGCAAAAAGTCAGTCAATTAATCCTTGCATCATTGAATAAGGCAATCTGTACTTTTAAAGGTTGGGGAGGGATCTGTAAGTCTGGGGAATTTATTGATATAAAAAAGGAAACATCCATCTACTTTGGCCACAGGCCAACTTACAAGCTATTAAATACCTTCTGAAGAGATTAACATTGGGGAATTGTTTTAATTTTGATGCTTTTACAGTAATTATGTGGGGCAGCATTTTTACACATTATAAATTAGGGTTTTTTTCTGATGCCACTGAGACAAAAACATTGTATAAAAGCATATATACAGTGAGGATAAGAAAGAAGAAAAAAAAAGAATAAAGAAAGCAAGAAAGGAAAAACAGAGGATCTAAAATATAAATTTTCCCCTTTAACCAAAGGAGAACTGTGGCTTTTTTATCCAGCTTTTTACTTACATTTCCAGTGATAACCAAGCAGCCTAGCTGGTCAATGATGAGTACATCAAGAGGAGAAGGAGGCTGACAGAATTTCTGCTGTAAGATCTGCAGGATGGGCTCCATCACTTTYGGGGTGTCCCTAAGTGCCACTGCAATGTGCCCTAAAGCACGAATTGTGTGGTCCGGAATCAAATGAGCTTCCCTATTAAAAAAACAAACCAAATGARCCCAAACCCATACATGTAATTATTTAACAAGCAGCAAGAGCTGCAGGTGTAGTCACACTGCATCTAAGAAACAATYCATATTCTAAACAAATATCACTAATAACTTGATTATCATCCCACCACAAACCCACCTACCTCACACAGTTACATTAGAGATGAGGTCTGCTTTTCAAAATAACTCAAACCCACTATGAGAAGACCCACACTGCTCTATGAACCAACTATTCTAGAAATATCRGTAGAAAAGGGTAAAACATTAAAACATAATAGTCAAAGAAGCTATTTGAGGATTTCCCTTGGAAATTTCTTGGTCTGACAAATGGAAGCAGGTCAGACTCCATGGTGACAACGAGCTGTATCAAGCCACAAAAGCCTGAAGAACCAAGCAGAGAATCTCATTCAAACTAGGACTAGAAACAGGCTAGTGTTCACCACAGATTTGCTGATTTTATCAGACAGAAAGGACACATCTCAGTATCAAAATAAGAGCTCAGATCTGCAAATATTCCCCCATGAGAAATTCTTTATCCTCGAGCATAAGCTCACTATTCTTGGTGACATTTCACCCTAAAAWAATATTGCCAGTCTTTATGCCCTAGAATGAGCTTAGGTTCACTAASAGAAAGAAAATTTGACTTCACGGCTAACAACTTACTTATCACTCTCTTGTGAGATGTAGAGACGGTTAGACAAACTAGCAAGAAAGGCCTCAACGATCACTGGATCTATAGTCAAACCAGCTTTCAAGCACCTGGAAGAAAAATGAACAGAAAACTTACTAAAACAGCCAGCCAAAATGCATGAATTAGACATGTTTTACTACYGTAAATGGCAGAAAGAAGAATGCACACTAAGCATTAAGAGAGCAGTTTATACTAAAACATAGTCCAAAGTAAAGTCCAAGCCAAGGCAGGCTGAGGAAGGACACAAATCAAGGACTCACTGAAGGAAAACAGTCGCAATCAAAAAGAGGCAGGAAAGCTTTGTAGCACAAAGCAGCACCTTCTAGATAATCACAGCGTTCTCCTAATAGGGAAACAGAGCATGTGCTCCAAAACTACAGCCTCCCATCACCACCACACAACTCTTACCTGCAGATGTTGTCTATGGCAATGTCCCGAAGTTGTTCATACATGGATGGTTGACTTTTCTTGCCAGGCATCACATTAAGAGTGGACTCAGAATGCTCATTGGTGACACTAATTTTAATGTCATTACCACCTACTAAGAACACAGAGTACAAACATCAGCACTTTTTAAAGTACCTTCTCCCCTAGTTCTACCCCAAGGCAAAAGCATAGCCAGGGTAACACCCAGTAAGTAACTGCAAAAAMGAGATTAATTCACAACTCAGAGAAYTGTGCTGAAGAACTTGGAAACTTCACGTGTTGTCACTGCTCTCGCAAGGTATCACTGCATTTAATTACTCCTAAATTTAGTCACTTCCAGTTCTCATATCTTCTTACCTGTTTTACCCATTTTCTATCATCAGTAGATCTGATGAAGCAGTATGATTTGAAAGAAAAAGGTAACTGAGCATAGGTCAGGTCAGAAGCMCTATGCAGTTCTCCTTCTACAAGTAAAATACTCCAAAATTACATTACTGCATAGTGCTTCTCAGCTTTCAACTAAAGACTCAGTACATGAATACATCTCTAGGTAACACCAGCTACCTCACTGCTTCTAGCATTAGACTCATTATACATATTTACTCTGGTTCAACTCCAGATTACTAAACAACAGACAGAAGAGAGGAGTTTTCCTTGTTCTGTTTTAAAATGTGGATTATAACATGGTAAAGRCTAGATTAAAAGGACAAAGACTCTTAATGCATCTGAATTTACATGTCTTACATACTCATTTATTCTCATTGAAAATACACAGAAAATTCTGTTGGCTGTTATTAACAGAATTATCATCAGTAATTATCTGTTTATTTTCTTAGAAGTTTTTATTATGACAGCCTTCTGCCTTTTAGAGATTGTAGATTCTGTAAACCTGTCAAGTTAGGAACAGCATCTTTCATGGAAAACTGAAAACAGAAAATGAAAATGGAAATTGTATTGACATGTATTTTTCCAAAATTAATATCCAATACAGAATAAACGTTAGAAGGCTTATATGTTTCAGGATTTAGAAGCTGAATCACAGCTATTCATCTCTATGCATATACAGGCATCTAAAAACATCAAAAAGCTAAATAAGCTGCAACTTTATCATTATCGTATCCACTGGAATACTGCCTTTTTTGTCCCTTACCTGTGTGATACTGGCTATGATACTTGTAGAGTTTCACAAGTACAGGGGAAGGTATCACAAGAAAGTCTCTCAGAGAGGGATTGACAGAATGAACCACAACAGGRAAGCGCTCACACAAACGACCTAGTCCCTAAAAGAGGGAATAGAAATATAGCATATAACATTTGGTTTGAAGTGAAAGCGCAACTTTAACTTCAATTGTAAATTTATGACTTCAGAAATGAAATACTGGTTTAAAAAAATTCATCAGTATTATTCTTCAAAAACAATTTGAGCTAAGAAAATTCCAGAAGTTCTCTTCTACTTTCCATGCCAGCCCTCTAAAAATCCAGATGCAGAATACATTGATGTAAAGTAGTAATAGTAGTAAATGAAATAAAAAACCCTCTTCTGGTAACATGTGAAATCCCCAAAGATCCCATTCACTGATACAATTATACCAAATACTGTCAAGACAGACCTGCAAACAGCAAATCAGCAGTGGCAAGTGAGCAATGATGACTTTGCTAGAGGTTTTCGACTGCAGCTTTTCTGACAGCTTGATACACAGGTTTTCTGCACCTAAACTCCAAAAAGTCAACACTTTAATTAACGTTTATCAGACTTGTTATTAGCCCACCCAGAACCCTATGCTTACTGGAATTCCCAAAACACATGGAGCATTTATCATCCACTCTCCTTATCCTACAATCCTTCAAATCCTTTCCACAGAAGAAAACTTTAAAGTAAGAGGAGAGGTTTTAGAAACTTAGTATCTGCAATGAACAGGCACGAGATATATTATGATGCAAGGAATGAAAATACTTAAAGGTTATTGCTACAAGTTTAAGTCATTCAAAAGAGAGAGAAGAGCTTTTCACCTTGCTCATCTTTCACAGCCCAGACCATGAGATCCACACAGGCAGCATTAGCCTGACAGCGCAGCTTCAGGGGACTCAATTCATTGTGCAGTCGATCAACATCATGAAGAATTTTCTGAAGTTCTGACTGACTGATATTGAATTGTTCTAGCACAAAATCATGGATTTCCTTCACAAATGAGTTGGGAAGGTCTAAAGAAATAAAAGAAATACCATTATTCTAGAGGGAGGGAGTCAATGTATCAGAATGACAGAAGATATAAAATCCACTGCTTTATTATGAATGAATTGATTTCATAAAGTTTARGCCTTACCTGAAACATGGCAAAAAACACTTTTTATTCTAAGCATAATGCACAAAAAAGTCAAGAAAAAAAAATTACTATACCTTTCATGTAGTACAATGTGTCTCTTAGCATTTTAAACTGAGCAACATAAAGAGGGTCACTGAACGTTTTATAATAGAGATCWGTGGTAGAACCCATCTGTAAGAGAAAAGAAACAACCTATTAACACCACTTAGTCCATTAAATAAGATTTAGGCAGTTTTTCAATTCCAATTGAAAAATTTCAATTCAAAAAAGAGAGGAGGATTCAAACCACATTTTATTGGGACAGCCAAAGGTCAAACTGAAGTTGTTCCCACTTAGGTTTGCAATTCAAATAAGGCAGTACTCAAAGGAAGGTAGGAAGGGCAGGATGGTTGTCTTTCCACAAAGCTGAGTATATCTCATTCAAACTGATGCCTCCAATGAAAGGAGACTAACTTGATAAAATGTGACATAACTTGATAARGCTGTTACATTATTGCAACTAGGAAAGGTGAGAACAATAACTCACAGGCATACAAGAACACACGTGCCTGCAGTATGGCACTTCTACAAGATCCACAGACACTAATAAAATTGCAGAAAGAGCACATACAACAGTAACAGTAAGTTCCAAGTCAGGAAAAAAAGGAATATATTTTATTTGTATGAACACAATATTAAGCAAAGAGATAACAAAGGTCTTAATCTAGAGTAAAAAAAAAAAGTTTGAGACTGTTTTGGAATGTTTCATTGAAGAGAGAAACTATTTTTTTTAATGTTAGTGGAAAATATCTCCCCATCTCCCATTTTTATAGAGCGCCATGGCTAAATTTTAAAAACTGGAAGAAGAGATGAAACAGGATCCGATCATTCTTTAGAAAAAAAAAATATAATTTACATAGGTAAAAGACTAATAAATGTATTTCCAAGTAATTATCAAGATAAAGTAGTATTTATGTCATTAAAAAAAAAGGAATTTAGACATACTTCTGCAACTTCAGCTACAACCGCATCCAAGCTCTTCAGAAGAGAATCACCAACGATCTGTTTTACCTACACAAGAGGGGAAAAAAACTGTCAGAAAAAAATGGAGGTTACAAGAATTTCTAACTTCCAATAAAATTTACTATATTTGGGCTTCCAGAACAGCTGGCAGAGAAAAGCAGACAGGGCCGCTAGCCTCTGCCCACTTGCATGAGTTCCCAGCAGCTAACACCTGGAATGGGATCTTACTCTTATTGATGAAAACAACCCTCTTTCTTCGGCAACAACTGACAGTACACAGGCTACCTGAGATCGAGTGGTCTGCAAGCCAAACAGGAAAAACTTGACAAAAGGAGTATTTGATTTTGAAACTTCTTCACATTTCATACGGGAGCTTCATAGTAAAACTACTGAAGCATGATGTTAAATGTCACAGAAATCACTGAATTATACTAAACTTGAAAGATCAAACACAACCTTCTGTATGCAGAAAAGAAAATGCATATAATTCTAATATGGACATTGAAAACCCAATCCCACTCCAGTCTCACAGCAGCCCATCACATACCATTTGCAACAGTTGGCGGAGCATATCCAGTGGGATATTAAATTCTTTATTGTTAATGCCATTGAAGAGAGGAGAAACTGAAAAGCTAGAGCTTATTGTAGAGAAATAGTAATCAGGATCTAGCGCACTCCCATCAGGAAGGTATGAACCTGATTTAGAAAAATAAAATAAAGAAATAAAAGTTTGGGAGATAGGGAAGTATATATAAATTTTCTTTAATGGCAAAGCCTAGTCATTACACAGACTTATTTCCAACAGAAAGGTAGTCTAACTTACAAGCTACAAGGAGCCTCTATTCAGCTTATCTATTGGTAAATCAAAACACAAAACCAACCATCACAAGAACTTCACAAAAGCCTATGGTTAAGAGTTCATTTACTAACTCAAGAGAGTTTTTCAAATTTTGGAAACAGTAAATGACATGCATTAGAGAATATTATGCTTCAGTGTCTTGCTGTGYCATTTTTCACTTCAGCAAATTACTAGATCTTACACAATGTATCACTTATGTCAAATAGAATAGTTGTTTTGTACCTATACAACATGTTACAGAGGTTTTCAAATTGCAGGTCCTAATTTACAAACTCAGTTGTCCAGTGAAGCACAATATTAACAGTTATTTCTGGAAGTTACTCAGCCTAATCTTGTGAAATATTTTTGGCCTCTGAGTACCAGGCACAGCCTAGCACTCAGGAAACATGTCTCTCTAAAAGGACTGCCAGAAACAACTGAGCCTGGAAACCACTTGTGTTAGCAACAACAACTTCCTACTGTCTTTATAGTTCAAATTTTTTCAAAATCCTAGCAAGCATGCGCTAGAGAATTACTATAAGAATGCTAGGGGGCAGAGAAAGAGACCAAAGTGATTTTGATCCTCCGCTTTCTGTAAGGCATAACAAAACAAAACAAAAAAAAAGAGAGAGAGAAAGGGAATCATTGTCCCTTCACAAAATAATTTACCTTCAAAGTAATGAATTGCAGATCCTCCAGGAGAGCTGGGAGGGTGAACTCCACGTTCAGGACTAACCTGAAACATTGCATAAGATATACTTACTAAAACACAAATAAATCTCTTCACATTTTATAGATACACAGCTCCCAGCAAAACTAACAGGAACTGCTTATTGCTGGGTCTAACAACACAAAAATAGGAAGTTATGTAAAGCTAGTCAGTGATTAAAGGAAACAGATTAGAACGACAATTCCCATATTGCACATCCTAGTTTAGGGCTGTCTTAATTCCATCAAGAACATAAAATCATTTAAACATGAACTTCATCACTGAGCAAATATTACAGACCTGTGAGATGCTAGATACACTGCTGGCCTTTCTCTTCAATGTTCCTTCTTGGCAGATAGTAAGCAGAGAGCTGGGAAGAATTGATCTGAAATCATTAAACGATCGTCGTCTAATTCCTTCAAGCTCTTCTGGAACTCTAAGGGAATGTGGGGGAATTTTAGGGAAAAGCTTTGAAAGAAGAGCCTCTTCTGAATTGCTGTAGCGACCAAAGGCTCGAGAAATTCCTATCAGGCAGGGCACTGCATACTTGCATAAATATTCTGGAAAAGAAAAACAGACATAGCGCTACCTTAGCAGTAACTTAAAACTTCCCCTCCATTGGTGGCAAATTTTTGCTACCAATTCATCAAAGAGTAGTTCAGAAAAATGAGTTTCACAGAGCTATTTGTGCAAACAGGATAAAAGCCCAAAGGCATCATAAACTAATACACTCCTAGCTTCAATATTTACTAGTCAATAACAATAAAATATTCATTAAGTCTTGGTCGAAGTAATAAGCTTTTCACTTCTCAGCAATAATTCTGACATTTAGAAAACACAAGAAACATTCAGAGGGCAGATGTTAAAGATGCAGTAAAAATATGAAGAGTTATTTTAGCAGTACCTTTATCATGCATTTGAGGGGTCTGGCACATTCCCAACAGAAACTGCATTACTTGCAGAACTGCATCCAAAATCTAAAACATTCAAGACAGAGGTAAAACATACTTTGKTAAAGATTTATTATTGTTTCATATTAGCTCATTAGAATTACCCAAATGAAACTTGCAAATAATAATTTAATGATCTCTTCAAACAGATTTTTTTTTCATACTAGGTATTTAAACAACATACTGCTCTCATTCTTAACAGAGCTGAAGACTATTTACACTAAGTTAACTGATACATTAGCAGAATGAAAGTGCAGAGTCCTAGCTTTAATATCAAAACTTGAATTTTAAAACACTGGGCTCAGTGATTAACAGTCTTTAACTCTCACAAGCAAAAGCAGGTTTAGGAATTCTTCTAAGTACCTGACCTACTTGTGTTAAGTAACACAAATAAAGTTATGCAAAAAGATACAAACTCTTGCAAGAAAATGTAGATGTGGTACCCAATTCTCCAGAGATTTGTCAGTCTTGCAACATTAAAGAACTGGATACAATATCAATCCAAATCTAGAGCAACCTTTACCTGCTCCCTAAGAGATGCATCTCTGTAAGCTACGTCTGACAACAACGTCACCAAGCAGAAGCTGAAGTTTTCTGCAACTGGAAGCAAGCCTGTAAAATAAAAAATGGAAAATTAGCCATCTTAAACACTGAGAGAACCAACATATAAAGAGTAAATAATAATATAACAAAATTACATAATGAGATGTTAAAGGAATATTTCAAACTGTTAAGAAAGCTTTTCAGGCTTTCAACTAATTTTCAAAAAAATACTAAACTAATTAAATTGTATAATATCCCATTTGATACAAGAAGTACTCTTACATTCATTTTAAGAGATCTTAAGAGAACATGGAATTAAGKGGCTCCAGGAAAAACTAAGTATCAAAACTTAAATCAGACCATTAAAATCTCAGGTTCTGCTCTCCTGCTTTAACTATAYAATCTTCTTCATTCTAGCACTAAAATGTAGCAAGTGCTTAATTGCTTRGAAAGCACGTCCTTTGTGCTTTATCACAAAGCAGTCAAACAATAAATCTGAGGGCTATCAACATTCCTGTCTAGTTACTAAAAAAAACTTTAAATGCAGTCAAGAGCTAAGGACATAAAATCGACCACCTCCTCTTGCACTGTGTCCTGAATAACCCCCATTATTTCCATTTACTTGCTAGTATTCCATGAGAAAAATAGGAAAAAAAAATTTAAAAAAAAAAAAAAAAAAAAAAAAGGCTCGCATTACCTTTGCCTTTCCGTGCATTGCTTTCTTCTATCCACTGGACTTTGGGAAGACCTTTCAGAAGTCGAAGGAGGTAAGGGACCACGTTATCTTTGTGCTGAAGAGTAAAATATTTTATTTAAAATAGAAAAGTAGAACAATATTATCACAAGGTATATTAACAGCCAGGTTCATGTTTGCCGTGAGCCCCTATAATCCTCTTAAAAATAATTTAACCTTTCCTTTCCATTCTTAATAAGCTCTACTTTGCTATGATGTTCACAAAAAAAAGTGACAGCAGTTTGATTGTGACAATGCCATGGCCACCGTTTAACACAATTCTCAGCATTGTTCTTACTTGTGTTCTCCTGCCTGTAACCATCTGTTATCTCTGACCCTATCAGTAATCAACTCTTCAGAGCATGGATACTTGTATATGCACAACGCATTCATGATTTACACTACAGTAATTCAACTGTATAGAAAACACCAACTTGTCATTCACTGAGTAACTATATTTGAATTATTCCAAAACCTTTCTGTTATTATATACAATTAAAATGAGGCAGGGAAAATAATACCTGAAGATCAGATTCAATTAGAAAGATTCCCAACGCAATTACAGCATCTCTACGGCGTTCATCYAACTGGAAAATCCCATGGAAATCCACCGGGCACATACAGAGGAGTTTTTGTACCTGGAAAACAGTGGAGGGAAAGGCCAAGAGAATAAGATGAAAAATGCAAAAAATATATAGACATATATCTTTCAAATATCCAAAGTAGACATTGAAGAGAGCAATGCAAACAGCCCCCAGTTTTTCATACATGCAACAGAGAGCTGGCCATCACATCCATTCCTGAGAGATGCCAAGTAATAGCCCCGGGGAATGCTAAGGCAATTGCAAATATTTTYATAGCAGCAAACAAGTTGACAAACTGAAATTTTCAGAAAGACTCATTTAGACTTTCTGTAGCTGAAATGGATTGCTGCATTTCCCTTTTCTGAAGAGAACCAGGTGGCCATATTAGTCCTCATTTAGTCATCAGTGTTTTAATGAAATCATCTGCTGGCTAGGAAAGAGTGAAGAATGACAGATATCAGGAAAAGATTCACAAGGCATTTTGGATGGGCAAGAAATATGCAACAGGCACTTGTGTGGTATTTACTCAATCTTGTAAGCAAGAAGTGGGTGGATGGAGCTTTTGTTACAATTGCACCACTCTTTCTTCATACGCAGCACTCAAAAATAAATGCAAAAGTCTGAGCAAAAGTCACATTTAGGGAGCAAACCCTTTAAACAGAGTAGACGAAGTTTCTAAAACTAGCATTTTCCCCACTACTTACCTATTACTTCATTCCATATCCAGCTAAAACTCAACTAAAGAATACACCTAATCTCTCAGATACGTACAGAAGAGTAAAAGGTGTAAATACCACAAGCTTAAAGACTTTCCATAGATCTCCTTCACAGTAATAAACACTACCAAGAAGGGACTGTCCAAATAGACACTTTTGTTGAACATCAAGTCCTTTCCTATTTAGATAATTAATTTTATRCACCTTTAATTGAAATTTCTGCACCAAGAAAATGCTTTCCTAGAGGCTCAGAACTTACTGGGAACACAGGGCAAGCTCAAATCCTGATCTGCATTTACAAAACCTGTAATGCAGAGTGAATAATCCTCTTGCTCAACATAAAGCACAGCAAAAGAAATACAAACTTTAAATGTATATACTCCACATCAGGTTTGTCTTTTTYTGAAAAACACGAGTAGATACCTTAACATGATGTAGGGGTTAACAGAATTTAGCTCCTAGCAGAGATCCTTGAAAATGACAGAATCACYGGATGCTGCTGAAGCTACAGGGAGACGTGTAAGAATTATTTACACTCAGCTGTCAGATTAGTGGCAAATTTCCAGAACAAAAACTAGGAGAAAATTCTGAAACAGGTGGTCCAAACCAAGGTCCAAACCACAGCGTGAGCACAGGGCTGCGCCCTTCGAGATTTTCATCACCTTAATTCGGGAACCTCTGGGGCAATTCGGGAACCTCTGGGGCAATTCGGGAACCTCTGGGGCAATTCGGGAACCTCTGGGGCCCGCACAGAGCAGCCACGAGAGGGGCTGCGGCTCCTCTGCCCTCCCGCACGGCCTGGGCCGCGCCGCTGTCCTGCTCTGCCTGTGTTAAAACCCGCCCGTTGGGGCTCGCACGAGAGGCCCCGCGCCTGGACACGCAGCCAGCCCCCCGCGCGGCCGCCCCCAGGCCCCACAGCGACCACTCGGGGGGTCCCGCGCACGACACCGTCACTCAGGGCCACAACCCCCGGCCGGGGCGGTCACCCCACAGCGCGACACGACACCCCGCGAGGGGAAGGCTGCTGTCGCCTCACCCAACGCCCGCGGGGCCTCCTCTCCCTCCCTCCTTCCCTCCCACGCGCGGCGGCCTCCCCGCCCACGCAGCCGCCGCCCCGCGCGCGGCGCCCGCCCGCCCTCCCCGCAGCCCCGGCACGCGCGGCAGCCCCCGGCCCCCTCACCTTCTCCAGCGGCGCCGGGCTCTGTCCCGCCAGCGAGCGCGCCAGCGACAGCACCGTGTTGAAGTAGAAGCCACGCGCGGGGCCCGCGCCGCTCCTGCGCTCCGCGCTCGGGCCCGCGGCGGGRGSGGCCGCCGTGGCCGTGGCCGTGGCCGCCGCGGCCGCCGTCGCAGCAGCCGCTGCCGCCGCCGCCACCGCCGCGGCCGCCATGTTGTGGGCAGGGGCACCCCGCGCCGCGCCTCTCGCGAGAGCACCGCCCTCCCCGCGGGAGCGCGCGCCTACAAGGGCGCCGCAAAGATGGCGGCACCCGGCGCGGCTTCACCGGTAGAGTCATGGCCGCCCCTTCCGGTCCCTGCCCGTGTGGCCCGCCCTGGCCCGGCCCCGGCAGCCGCTTCGCCCCGCCCCGGGAGGCGCCGCCGCCGCCGCGGTCCGTCCTGGCCGCCGCCCGCCCCCTGCATCGCGCCCGCCCCTCGGTGCCGCCTCCGTTCCGCTCCGGCCTGCGGGCGGAAGGAGCCGGCGGCGCAGTGCTGAGCGGCGGCGGGAGCGGAGCCCTCCGCGCGCGGCGGCGGCTGCTTCCTCCCGCGACGAGGCCGGCGGCAGCATGGCGGCGCCGGCGCGGAGCTACAACCCCTTCGCGGAGGACGAGGAGGCCGAGGAGGAGGCGGGCGGCGAGCGGCAGCGCTCGCTGCAGCGGGAGGTGCTGCGCCGCTCGGCCGCCACGGCCGACAGCACCGCCCGCTCCCTCGCGCTGCTCTACGAGTCGGAGCGCGTCGGCGTGGCCGCCTCCGAGGTRCGTCCGGCGCGGGCCGAGCTCGCGAACGCGGAACCGTTAACGGCCGTTTGCGGTTAGTGTAGCCGTTAGAGCCCCCCCAGCGCCCTGCGGCGGCCAGGCCGGTGGCGCCGTGCCCGCCGCCTCCCGGGGATGGCTCCCTGCGYGCAGCGGAGCCGAGGCCCGGCGGCCGCGGCACCCCCCGGGCGGCTCCCGGTGCCGCCGCCGCCCCCCGGGAGCTGTGTGACGGGGGCTGAGCAGCGGCTCTGCCTGGTGCTAGAGCCCCGGCTCCGCGAGCCGGGTGGCTGCAAGTCTGAGTCTCCCAAAGCTCAGCTACAACATGCATTTCAGGGCTATTTTTTTTTTTTTTTTTTTTTTTCTCCCCCCTCTTTCTGTTAGGGTTGGGCACAGGCAGCCTTACTGCCCAAATTAATCTTGGGATTACTTTGAGATACCGTTTGTGCCACTACATTAGTAAAAAACATAGCCGTTTGTATGAGGATTTCTAAATACTGATTTTTTTGTTTTACTAATACTTACAGTTTTTATTTTACTAATACTTTACTAATACTTTTACTAATACTTACAGTATTAAGTATTAGTAATACTTACAGTATTAGTAAAAGTATTAGTAAAGTATTAGTAAAATACTTTTTAGTATTAGTAAAAAACTTTTACTAATACTTACAGTATTAGTAAAAATATTAGTAAAACAAAATCCTGTGCTGAAGCCACATACGTATGTCTGTTTCCTTTAGCTATTCTTTTTCCTAGTTATTTAGAACACAACCGTGATGTGAAAACAGCATTCCCTTATCAATTAACATATTTTCTGTGACTCTTAATGTCTGTTTGGTCACTTCCTTTTAAAAAGATATCATAAAATGTAGCTTCCCTGCATCAGCCACCCAGCACAACGTTTGTTCGAGGGCAGGAGATAGAAGTTTCAACGTGATAGAGCGCCAGTAGGGCCACTTCCTAGTTCCCATTGGTAGTAGGTGGCAGGAAACTGGGCTTAGCTGTGAGAATTTAATAGCTGCTCCTGCCTATCATTATGCTTGAGTAGCCGCTCTGGATTGAAATGCCCTGGAGGAAAATGAGTAAGTAAAAAGACTGGAAACCTTTAAAAAAATCTGTGATGAAGATGAAGGAACTCTTTGTTTTTCTTTAGAATATGTTAAAAATTTTGCAGTTTGTCCTTCTAAGTTTGTCCTTTCTTGTTGATAACATCTGTCAATAATATCTAAAAATATCTGCCAATATTTTTAGGAGCTTGTACGACAAGGAGAGGCACTGAAGCGCACGGAACAAATGGTAGATAAGATGGACCAGGACTTGAAGACTAGTCAAAGACACATAAATAGCATTAAGAGTGTTTTTGGGGGCCTGGTAAACTACTTTAAGCCCAAAACTCCCGAGGGCAAGCCAGAGCAAAATGGAACTCCTGAGTATAATGCTAATAATAGGTAAGTAAAGTAAACATTTTACTTGGGTTTGGTAATACTTTGCTTGGGACCATGCAGGAGACCTGCCTGATGTTAGAAAACTTTTGTGAGGTTTTAGGTTTTTTTTTTTTTCAGGTTTAGTTCAGATTTGGAATCAAAATTTTAGTGTGTAAGAATGTTTTCTCTTTCTTTACATTACCAGATTAAAAGAAGCGATGATGTCTAGTAAAGAGCAAGAGTCAAAATACCAAGAAAGTCATCCAAATTTAAGACGACTAGATAATTCAGGTTTGTTAATCTTGTTTTATAKTGGTGATCCATCATCTAAGCAGGGAAGATTTGCACAGTTCTGAAGTCACAAACTCTTCAGCCTGTCCAACTCTTGACTTGCATTGCTGTGTAACTCTACTGGATATTTGCATGTGACCTTTCATGACCATTAGTGCTAGGGAATTGGTTGCCTCTAAAATTCTTTGTACCCAAAACATGAAAGTATTTCTTATATGTAGATTTTTTTTTAATCCTTCTTGAAATGGATTAATGCTGTATCCACTAAAGACTGCAAAGAATCCAGTGCTTGTATTTGTACAGAGGAGACTGTGGCCAAGAATCTGCTTAATGTACAGACAACTTTATCCCATGTTTGTCAAACTGTGAACACATAAGTTCAGAGGCTGTCCTTAACTGTGGTTTGTCTTAATTGTCTTTTTCTTTCCTTGTTACTGTRAGCATAGGCTAACCTGCCATACTCAAGTTGGTATTTTATTCCCACAAGGAAATACACAGAATTTGGTTTTGTTCACCKTTCTTGCAATTAATTATTATCTGTAAATGACCTTTGTGTGCAATTTAAAGTGATTTTCTGTTATTTATTTGGTTAGCAGATTGGCATATCTTTGGAGTTGTAGATCTCTCAGTAAATAAATATTTCTTTGGTGTAAATTAGGCTCCAGAAATACAATGCTAGATAGGTAGTTTGGATAAATCTGATTGGATGTTCTGAATAGAACATTCTGAATGTTCTATTTGTTTGTGTTCTGAATGATCTGAATAGATGTTTTTTCAACTTTTTTATGATGTGCAGGAAGCATGCTTCTGATATTTTAAACTAGAACTGCAGGAGGATTTTCACAGAATTGCTCTGTGAAATTGGCRATGAATGTGTTTGCAGAAAAGCTAGAAGCTTCTCAGATGTCTGAAAACTGTTTCTTGAATCTCTTTGGCCTCTTTTTAGATGCATTAAACTGCAGTCATTAATATTAAGACTGCCCAACAGAGGGCAGAATCAACTCTCAGCTGGTTTGACCTAGGAGGACACTTAATGCTGATATAAATTACTAGTTTGGCGGGTTTTGTTTTTTCCCAACTACCCAGCAAAACTACAGAAAGTAGTTGGAAGAGACAGCTTTGATGTGCAGCAAGTTGCATATGTGCATTTTGGGAATTACTCTCTAGACAGTGATGATATACTGCTTTTGATAGTCTTTTAGCAGCTTATGTAATTAAGTGGCAACTATAGTCAGACTAATTGTTAATATTCATCTGCAACTTAACTCTTCTTTAAAGCTTTTTGTTATATGACTTCTATTTTGTCAACAGACAGTGATTTCAGCAGAGTAGATTCAATTTCTTCAGTGCAATGTGATGCTTATCCAAAGAATCAACATCTCCGAGCTTATCACCAGAAAATTGATAGCAACTTAGGTGAGTGAGAAAATTGAAGCTGTTTGACATAATCCTATATTCATTAGGTTTACCTGGCTGACCGAGTTAAAACTCGGTTACTAAATTGTACATCAGTTTGGATCCCCCCCCCAAAAAAAAAAAAATTACAGTTGTGCATAGCTTTTGAAATAAATACATCTTTTGCATAAAATAGAAGCATCAAAAAGCATTTGATATTTCATTTGTGGATCATATGCATTACTTATGTTACTTCCAAAAAACATGCAGCTGGATTTTTCTTCCTTTGTTTTGTAGTACATATACAAAATGCCTCTTTGCTTACATGTGTCACTGTTTATCTGACCTAGAAAGATGAGATTGGAAAGAAATCAGAAGGAACTAGATCAAAGAGAAATAGTCGAGCRTAAGAGTTAGTGTATGCATATCTGTTTTATTCCCGGGCCACACACAATTTACTAGTTCCAGAAACATTTGTACCAGTCAGTCATGCAATAAAGTTGTTTCCCTGTAGCTTTAATTGTGAAATCTGGAATTTGGGGATGGGATTTTTGATCTGCATTAAACAATTACTTGCTTAAATCCTTAGTATATTAATTATATCTCTGCAATATGAAAGTTATTTTCAAAGAAAAATAATTGAGGTAGTGAGAACATTGTGTGAGCTGAGCAAAGAGAAGTCATGCTCTATTTTAAAATTTATTTAAGAAAATTAAAAGAAAATTAAGAAAACTAAAACTACATTACTTAGAACTGTATAAAGAATCTAGTTTGGCTTGAAGCATTTGCACTTACTGGCAATGGAAAGAAAAGGAAATAATTACTTTCTGATGCTAATTTGCTAGCGGTCATAAAATGTTGGCACTTCCACTGTTGCAGGAACTCAAAATGTGAGCCCTTGTCACTAAGGTTTTCTAACTGAAGCTTTTAGAGAAGGATCTTGGTGGCGTCGGTTTAAACAGCGCACTCCATGCAGCTTCGAGTCCTTACGCTTTCTTTGTGTATTGGCAGATGAGATGTCTTCGGGGCTGAGCCGCCTGAAAAACCTCGCTCTTGGTCTGCAGACAGAAATACAGGAGCAGGATGATATGCTCGATCGGCTAACTAAAAAAGTAGAGACTTTGGATATCAACATTGCAAACACTGATAAAAGAGTCCGACAGCTCTAAAGGGTTCATAGAAATTTTTTCTTCAGCGTCAGTTGGCTTCTTGGCTGTCCTRTCTCATCAGGTCTCTCTCAAAAAAATCTTGGGTAACATCTCTCTCTTTCCTGGTATGTCATTGATTTTGTTGCCATTAAAATTACGTAATCTTATATGCAGCATAATACCATAAGTTTTTTCCTAATGTACATGGAAAAAGTGCATGTTGAGTAAAATCTTCAAGCACTTGATAAATGCCTTTGTCTTGGATATCCTGTTCACTGCCATTACTGTGTTTCATGTGCGTGGAGGAATTGGCAGTCCACGGTGCTTACGTGTCGTGGCCAAAGAGCTGTGATGAGAAAATGAACTACATTTTGCCTCTGTTTTGGGGAGGGGGTGAAGGGCAACAGAATGTGTTTCTTGGTTCAGAACAAATGTTGCTAATTCTGTTTACCTACAGCTGTTCTAAATTCTGAAAAAAATAATGGTGGTTTCCAGCTGTAAAAATATTCCTAAGTGACTGCCTTCTGGCGTTTCTGGGGATTATGGAACAAACTGTTCTGTGGAAGTTGTAAAATATCAAGGGTGTCAGGCAGCAATGATAATGTCCTGTACTTGTTCCATTTCCTAGGATGACTTTTCCAAAACGCTAGATCCATAAACTATAGTGTCAAATTCTTTTCTTTACAGTATTTTCATGAAGATTGGTACAAGAAATGTTGATCACAGTGACCCCAAAAGTTAGAACAGATATGTCCAAGTCTCTGTTTTTCCGTCTAAAATCTCCTTTCATATACATGGGCTCCTCCTGCTTTTTCAGTGTCTGCCATTTCTCAGCCTCCTCAGTTAAGTGTTTATTTGGAGAATAGTTTCCATTTTTAAAAAATGGAGATTTGGATTGATTTTGTATGAGTTTGTAGGAGATAGTTCCTTAATTTAATATTTATTTCAAACAAAGACAGGGAGTAAAGAGATGCTATAGTCTTTAATGCCAGTGTTTTTAGGAAACTCAGCTATGAATCACATATTTAAAGACTGACTTTAGCAGGTACAAAAAGTTCCTGCAGCTGATGAAAAGTTCAGCAATTCAAGTCTTCCAGATACAAGTTGGACCTCCCAATTTGTTTAATTCTTTCATAGATACCACGGTATCACAGTAGGGACCTGGGTCAGTATTAGAACACTCACTATCAACAAATGACTATAAAATGAGACCTAAGAAATCTGAGCCATTCTTGTTTTACTAGGTTTCATGGAAGTTCTCTGTAGAAAAAAGTAAATCACTAAAAATAGCTTCACTTGGATATCGTATGATGGAAAAATAATGATTCCTGGAATTACTAGCAAAGTAAAGTTATAAAGTAGGTTTAAGGCAAGTCTATGTTTTGCCTTACCCTACTGATATAATTGATTCAGCCCGTAAAAAAGGCTGTGACTTGCAATGACATTAAAAATATGAGATCTTTGGAATATCTTTGGTAGCTTTTCAATCTTCGCTATCATGTGTATTCACTTCAAAGACTGAAAAAGTCTGTTAATGTCAATATATCATCTACTCTGGTGGGTCTATAGTTAATTCTCTTTTACTCTGCCATGGTATTCAGAAATCATATGATACCTCAAAAAGGATGATGCATTTCTTTAATAGATGGAATGGATTATTAGCATTCAGAAATTTAAGTTAAGAAACTGAARTACCTTAGTGGAATAAGGTTAAATTTTCCTTTAAGGTTAATTTAGCTTTATTAAGGTTAAATTTTCATTGCACCTGTTTTAATTTCTTATTTGACTGTCTCCTTTTTAATTAAAAAGGTAAAAAGGGTTTTTTTTGTCACTTTATTGTTTACCCTACTGCTGATTACAGGCACATTTGTTTTTAAGAAGAAGACTTGTAAATTCTGTCCATAACAGAGAATTAAAAGGAAAAAAAAATCCCCAGTAATTAATGACACTCCTTTTTCAAAGTAAGACTGTGGTGGCTGGGATGTAGGTTGACATTTTCTCAAGTAAGTTATAGTTAACAGAATGAGAAATAAAGCTGGAAAATCTAGCTCTGTTATATGTAATGAAGAAAAATGTACAGTTTGAAGCCAAGCAAATATCCCAATTGATTTAAGAGTGAAATATATCACTTCTTTGATGTAAGCTCTTCCATTTTTTTAAGTCTATATTTTTTCACATACCTGACTGTTTTCTTGATCAACCATTTAGTTACATCAGCCTTACTAGAAGTTTCCTGTATCCTGGTTAGATGTCTTTGATGCTTTTAAAAAGCAGACAGAGAAGGGGAATTAAAAATCTTTCTGCTTCGAGTGCCCCATGATCAAAGCAGAGTGGAAAACCAGGAATTCAGCCACGTGGAAGTTTWTACAAAGCTCTAATTTCTCTTCACTTCTAATAATTCCATTCACTGTTTCAGTGAGTAACATATGCCTTTATTTTCTCACTACTTGGCCTTTCCTGCCCTATGTACTACTTTTGTTTAGTAGCCTTGTTTTAGAAGATTACTTTGCATATCAGCTTGCTTTCATGAGAATAAAGATTTTACATGGGCATAAATTATCTGATGCAAAGTGAATTCCCTTTCTATTCTCAGCTTTCATAAAAATGCTTTATACTTTCCGCTACTAAAGAATGTAAGTCTAACTGATATGAAGACACAAATTATTTTATAATGGTGATTTTCTTTTTTCTGGCTAGAATGACTCTGCTCCTTTCAGAAAGGGGAATCTATAATGAGAGAGAAAAAAAAAGATTGTTTGCCTTTCCAGGAAGTTTCATCTTACAGATGTTACTGAGAATTCTTTTTAGCTTTCCTTTTAGTTCCTGAGATACAGTTTTATTTCTTGTTGGATACCAGTGAAAAATTTATCCCTTGTTAGAGACAGGACTTGCAGAAGAAACTGAATTTTCACTGAACTGGTAAATTCATGATTTAAACCAACTGTTCTGCATAAATAGACATGTTGGCATAGGAATCACTGTTCTTATAGCCAAATAGCTCTGATTAATGTTGTTCTTGTCGGCTTGTGTAGAAGTTTTAATATTAAGAATAATATAGCAAAAAGAAAATCCTGTTGTTTTCTTTGTAGAATGAAATTTTCTTTAAACACCTGCTAATAAATTTGGAAGAGGTATAAAATACAGAGAAAGGACATACCCTTCCCAACCATACCCATCTTATTATCTATTATAAGATATGTATTATCTATAGTAATCTATACTCTAAAAGCAGGAGGATGGAAGAGAATGGAGGAGCAGTTACTGGCTACTAGTCTTGTATGTGTAGTTAATTATAAATTTCTTGAGCATTGAATTA
Organism: Nothoprocta perdicaria; assembly: GCF_003342845.1. NCBI lineage: Eukaryota > Metazoa > Chordata > Aves > Tinamiformes > Tinamidae > Nothoprocta > Nothoprocta perdicaria. Next base: position 2,578,730 of record NW_020455204.1, on the reverse strand, counting down.
AATATGGTAACAAATGATATTGTGTAGCTGAATTTTAGTCTGTGCTGAACTGTATTGGCCTAAAGAATCATTGGGATGCTGTGTATTGTAGTATGAAGGCGTAGCATGCGTGCCATCCAAAATTTCTAGGAGGAACTACTGTTTTTACTCAGGTTATATACAAAATGCTGTCTTTTTGAATCTGGCCTTTCCCTGAAAGCATTTTTTTTGTTAGCTTTTTTTTAATATGTGAAATTTATCTGAAATATTTTGCTGCCTAGTAGCTTTTGTGATGTGTTTGTGATTTGTTAAATGGTGAAATAGAACATACTTTCCAACCACATTGCCTTCAAAACAGATGGACTTTTGTAGGCACTTACACAAGAATGTTGTGTGGAGGAGGTGTATTTGGCTTTTAAACTTGCGGAGCTTATCGTCAGAATCACAGGTAGTAATTATTTGTGTATATGGCTTTTTTAAATAATTCTTCAATTATATGTTACTCAGAAATAACACTTTTTATACAAGTCAGATTGCAATATCTTTTTCTCATATTTAAATGTTAAACTGGACTGTAGTTCATCAATTTAGAATATTGAGTGCAATGAGTGCTGAATAGTTACAYGGTCAATAAAGGTGCTTTTTGGTCATGGAGAGTTTTTGCTTTTATTTCCCATTATTCTTAAAAATATAATTACTTGACTCTTCTACATAGTAAGATTTGTTAAAATGGTAGACATAGTCTTATATTTAATTTTTGTGCTAGTTAGATCAGAATTAGTTTGCAAGCGGTGATTGTTTCTTGTGAATAAAATAAGGTGTTAAATTTCTGATTGAATATCTACTTGATTTTTGAGTTGATTATCCTGAAATKTAACTTATGATAAAATAATCCAAGATATTGTTTAAAGAAGTACCTTTTCATGGTCCTTGTGTCTATGAGGAATACCATTAATTGAAAATACACCTGGAAAAATGTAGAAAGGAGGGCAGACTTAGAAATAAGGCCAGTTCTATCTTGAAGGCTTAAAAGCAATGGTCCTGTGTGGTCTTAAGTTTGGGAATGTCAAAAGTCTGCAGAATGCCCTAACCTCTAGTTGGACCTGTATGTGACTGGAGAGAAATGGGATCTGAATTTGGGAGGGTTAAGAGTGTGCAATGAAGTTTAATTATCTTATTTTCTTCTTCATGCTGATCAGGCAGTCGGCCCTTCTGTGCTTTCTCAAGGCCTTGCTCGATTACAACACAGACCCCGCRTTGCTGGGAAGCGGGAGAGGAAGGGGAGCCTAAAGGAAGGCTGCTTGTGTAAGGGTGCAGCAACGGGAGAGCAGGATCCCAACGCGCCTGCCTAGCTCTCCTTCTCTCTCCACCTCCAAGTAGAGGTTTGGTTGCTTTGCTTCTGGAAGGAAGAAGTTCCACAATTGTTATCTCCTTTTGGTACAGGGCTGGCTTGTTTGCTTCTGCAGAAATATTTTATGGACTCCCAGAATGGGAAAATAGAGGGAACAACTGCCAGGACTGGAGGCTCGGTAAGGCTTGCTGGAGAGGAAGCAGGGAGGTATCCCAGGGCAAACAAGACTGCCAGGTCTGGAAGATCCCTGCCTGCCAGGCGGGGCTTTCTAAATACAGCGGTGTTGGAGCCCTGCCTCGGCTATAAAAAGTCCAGATGGGCTGTGACTTTGCTGTTGGTGAGGCAGAACCTTCTAGCAAGTGCTCCTATCTCTATCTGCGGATGTTTTGGAGTAAACAGCTGACCTATTTGGCATCTTAATCCTCAAGGATTCTTCTTTTTCCTCCATGTTAATTGTAAAACTGTTCTTTCYTGTTGATGGATATAGTTCATAAGACATTTTTGCCCAGTTTTGTTGTGTCATTTTAGCCTTCCAAGGTCAGCTGGGTTAAGCTGGGATATTTTCTTGCTCTGATTCATACTAATAATATTTGTAAAGTCAGGTCTTGATCACCTTGCTCGACTGTCCTGTTCTGTGCATTGCCTTGTGTCAGGATTGGCCCGTGTCTTTGCTGCTCGGCCCTGCGGTCCTCTTGGATGACAATGGCAGGATGTCCCTTCCCGCTCCGAACGCTCCCGAGCCAGGGAGTTGGCCAGCAGGCTCCAGCAGTGCCACAGGGACACTAAGGTTACAAAGCACCACGTTGGAAAGGAAAGGTTACAATGTGATCGCATCTAGGTGCGTGAGGAGCTTCGTGAGGCAGCCGTAGCATCACTCTGTGTTTTGCCTCCTGCAGTAGTGGGATGAGCAGTGTGGAATGTCCAAGGACCTTTTACTTGCTACGTGTTTTTTCTTGAAAGCCAGAAGATCTTAAAAGGCAGGAATTTGATGGAGATCCTGAGACAATTCTAGATCCAAAGGTCTGCAGCCTTCTGCCCTGAAAATATTTGAGCTGCTAACACTGCCGTGGAGGAGATGCAGGAACATCGTTTTACCTGTCTCATTTTACGTTGTTTTACAAACTGCTCACGTGTCTAACACATTCCCAGTGCTGCATGTGGCAACACGCATAGGCAGGAGCTAGCAGCTTTGGAATGTGCTAATCCCTAGCCCCCTCTTTGGGATTATCCTCCCTCACTGCATGCACACAAGACCTCCTGTGGCCTCCTGCCCCTGCATCCAGGTGTTCCACAGGCCTGGGGAGAAGATGCTGATCAGAAGTTACTGTGTCATGATGCAGAGAGAAGGATTTTCTGTATTTCTCTTTCCTAAAGAACAAGGTTTTGGTATTTCCAGTGATGTGTTAATTTTCTGTGGCATGTGTTTAGCAAGGGCTAATGAACTAAAGCTAAACTGCAACAGTAAGTGAAGTCCAGGTGGAAGAGTCCTGGTGGGCCAGGTCCTCTTATGAACACACCAACCTTCCTAATCCATGGGCTGACTCGAGCGTGCTGTGAGCTGCCGTTGGTGACACGGCAGAAGAAGCCAAGCTCCCAGGAGGCGTAAAGTGGATTTATAGCTGCAGAGGTGCAGGCTACTCTCTCCTGATGAGGCGGCAGTGCCTTCCCAGCACCGCACAACCTTTGTGCTGAATCATAGTAGCAAACACTGAGCCGAGATTCCTCTGCTTTGAGCGCGTGCGCTCGYCTCGCTGCTCGCCTGCCTGGGTGCTGGGAAGCCTCCTCCCACGCCRGGGCTGTTTGCAGACATCGCTGCATTGCAGGCTGGCTCTCCTACGTCTCTCTTCRCTACTGACCCTGAAAAGGTGTTTTAAGTCCTGCAGTTTTCCCTAGCCGCATCCCTCAGCAATATCGTGTGCTGGCCAAGCCACATATTGGTGACTGAAATGTGTATGATTTAATAGCTTCCCTGGCACGCTGTTTCCAAAACATGTGGCAGGAAAAAAAAAAAAAAAAAGGAGGATTTTCCATCTCCAGGTGTTTGTTATTGGCTCTGTCCCTGGTCTTGAGCCTTGTAAAGGGCTCTTTGTTGAGCTGCTTTTCAGCTGCTTGCCCAGATCCGTGCCTGGGAAGGGCAGTGGGGTCAGATSGTCCTTGCTGCAGCTGCAGGTAGTGGGAAGGAAGATTGCTCTTTGCACTGCGATGCACCTGCCTCTTCTGGCATTTCTACCTTCAGATTCCTGGGGCTGTTTTCCTTTCCACAGTCTCCATAAGCTAAGTAAACACTTTTTTCAAGGGCCTGCTTTACCGACCAGCATCTAAGATGCAGTATTCAAGCCTCGATCCCTCCTCAGGCTAACGCACGTCGCACTGGGCTTGTGGTGGCAACCTGCAGGAGCCCCAGGGCTTCCCTGGGGTGTCCGGGGTGGGATGGGCAGGACAGCCAAAGCRACTCTTCCCCGTGGCTCCCAGCAGCCATCCTGGTTTTCCATGTGTCACTGGCCACAGGAGCAAGAGCAGAGCCGTAGGGTCTGGGTGCAGGTGGTCTTGGCCTGTGTCGCTCTATTTGCAGTCAAAAAAAATGCAAGAAGCCATGGCCTTAATTCAGTAAGATACTTAAATATGTGCCTGCTCCTTAAGCACACCGAGAGAAGGATTAAAATCATTAAGTCTCCTCACATCCTTGCGTTTAGGCATTTGGGGACAGACTTGCTGAGTCAGCCTGGGTATGTTAATTATGTGCAGGAAACTCCAGGGAATCTGCTTCCCTGGGACTCGAGTGTCGACTATGAGGCCAAGTCCTGTAAGAATAACTTGCATTTGGTATTYGAAAGAGAACCATTAATTCCTACTCACTCCTCCTTGGAGTGGTGATAAATAATGGATTTGGAGAACACTTGGACTGAGAGAGAGGTTAAGCATCTGCAGCCACCTTGTATTTGTGCCTGGAAGTGCTCGAAATGGACAGTCTTAGCAAAGAAAAGGAGAGCTTCTGGTCACAGTGTTGGATGCTCAGTTATTTAATTGTTCAGTTAGCTATAGGCCRCGTAGAATAACATAATCTTGTGTTATTTTGACTGTCAGTACCCGCTCTGCCATTTTAGTACCTCTGTCTGTAGTACTGGGTGCCTGGAAGGGTRCCGAGTAAAGGAGACTCAGAGTGAACAGCCAGGAGGGGTAATATATAAATCTGGTGGAAAGAGGCAATTAAAGGCAGTGCTGCAATAGAATGGAAAATAGACAATATTGAACCTTACCAGAAATACCAACATAAACAGCAGCTACTGTACAGTGCCTCCGAAGTGAACTCCATTGCTTTAAATAGCTGCATTCTGCAGAAAGCAGACGGGTTGTGAAATGTGTGAGCAGGCTTCCAGAAAACAGCTTTATCCGCAGAAACACAGCCGTGGTGATGCTCCCCATCTCCTCCGAGCACAAAAGGGGCACACAAGACTTCTTCTCACCRCTGTTGTATTTACACCATGCAGAAAGGACCTGGAAAGTTGGATCAAGTGCAAGCCAAAAATAACTGAAAGTAATACTGCCTGTCAGGTACAACTGTGAGTGGAGATGAATAGAAAGGAAGTGATATCTGAGATAAGCGGTTTGATAAACGCCAGCTTGCAGCTTYGTAACCCGACAGCTGAGCAGATAGCACACCAATCAAATGAACCCAGAAACCCAATTAATTAGAGAGGGCCTGAGCTCTCCCCACGCTCAGCAGCAAGTGCAACGGCTTCGTTTCTCACCACGAGGCCTGGCAAGGGCTATGCCAAAACGTTCAGCTTTGTGTTATAACTGCAGATGTGCTTGAATGCAGGGCCTGGGTCTGAGCACACCTCGTTTTGAGGCAGTTGGTCTAGAAGCTCAGCAYCGTCTCCTGCCTTTCCCCAGACATTCGTGTGTCTATTTGTTCCCTTCCTTTGTGAATGAGTGTGATCAGCCGCGGGCCAGGCATTGCACACTAAGCTCCTGTTTGCCGACACAAACTTGGCAATCGGCRCTAGCTGAGCATAGTTCTTGCATCAGGCAAGGCATCATGTGGTGTCTCAGCCGCGTTCTGAGCGAGAAGAAAAAAATGCAGATATTCCAGGATCCCTGGGAGGGACCATGAAAGCATGAATATTTCCTAATATTAAGCTTKTTTGTTTTTCATTCTTCAGCCCTTCTTTTCCACCATAACCAAAGGAGTAAAGGATGAGGTGTTTATTATTTTTAACAGTTATATTTCAGCCTTCCTGGGTTGAAAATAGAACTCACAAGCAAGACGACTCGTTCCTGATGTGCTCTGTCTGYGCAGCCTCAGCTGAGCCCGTGCTTCAAACGCAGCTGCTTCTTGTCGAGCGAGAGCGGAGACCGCGCGGACGGCCAGGACGGAGGAGAGAGCTCAGCCCCGGGAATGAGGACATCCCATCTTGGCCACGGTGTTGTGTAGCGCAGAAAGAGGGGGGAAGCTAAAAGCTACAGCATAACTGCACATCCCCAAACTCCTTTTTGGAGTTCATACTTTATGGCATCACGCTTTTCCATATGGAAGGACAAAAATCTGCAAAGATGTAGGACTACAAAATGGTTTAACTAGTGCTTGTTATGCAGCCCCGTTTTCATTTCTGCATTTGTTAATGCTCTCATTAATAACCTACGGATTTAGAGCAGCACAGTTGGCCAAAAGACTGATGCTGCTTTTCATGTTGGAGGGCACCTTTGCCAAGAAATGCCAAGCACTCTTTTTAGCTAGAGAAATATTTTCTAAAAATACTGGTATTTCTGAAAAGATGAACTGTACTGTAAAATGACAGGACTCTAAATCCCCTCTGGTGCTTTTTGAGGCTGCCTCCATGCAGAATATTTTCCCCTTTATTTAACATCACTGATACAAGTAATATCAGTTACACTGAAAGCACTGGCATAAAGAGAGCAGAGATGCCTTAATCACTGTGTCATCTGAATTTGTTCTAGTGACACGCTAGCAAAAGTGCCTGTATATTTGTCTCTACTAGCACGGGTGGGTTTTTTTAAAGCTAATTCAGATTTTYATGAGAACATTCAGCATGTAGGACTGTTCACCATACATTTTGTTCTAGCTTAATGGTTTGGTTTGTGATTTCCTCACAAATCTAAAAAAGCAGCAAGCAGGTTTAGCAGCTGAACATCTTGGAGGAACATGTTTCTGTCCTGCAAATTCTAGTTAAGACTGAAATTCCAGAAAAGCCAGTCTGTGTTGTATTCTGGTTATATATGTCATTTAAGAACCACAGAAGGGGAGAACTTCTATAAAAACCTGTTCCACAAACAATTCAAAATGGAGAAAACAGAGCGAGGATGTTCAGGTGACTTTTATCTTCTGCTTTCTGAAATCCTACAAGTTAATAAAAAAAAAAGAGGACCTTTGTGTTACGTAAAATGGCATTGGATGGTCTAATAGAAGTCTACTTTTGAAGGAGAGGARAACAGAGTTCAGAAAATAATGGTATTTTCAGGAGGAAATTTATACAACTATCTTTAATGTTAATGCAGACAAATGTAGAGATTCATATAAAAACAGGAATTTGGGCATAAAGAAAGGAGACAAAACATTTTGCAAACAATACAAGTAATGTGAGAAGGTGCAGACCTTGGTCAAAGTTTCTTTCCATGATTTGGGTTTGCTGCTGCTTAGATTGCGACAACTCCCACTGCAGCCTAAACAGAAGCCTCCCTCTGCTTTCTGGCTGCCTGTTTTCATAAAACTTGCAGAAATCTAATATCTTTAAGCCCATTCCCCTCTGCCATATGTGGTTGAATTTGGACAGTGGTCTCAAAATGTATTTGGGTGGAGAAAAGGAAACAGGCAAGCAAAGGGAAGGCCCTGTCAAAAGGTGGGGGGAATTCCTAGCTTATTAATTTGGAGTGTGCTTCTTTCCAGGATTAATAGAAGAGGAAATACAGCGTAAACRCCCTATAGAAAATTGTAAGTCTGTTTACCATCTACATGTTTTACTGCTGTGCTCTGAAATGTAATTGGGCTTCTGCTTTTCTTGGCTTTATCCTGTTTCCTGGATAATAGAATAATATTAAGAAAATGAACACTGAGGTTTCCTTGTCAAGGACCTATTTCAAAGGAAATAGCTACAAGGCCCTAACAGCCAATATATTCATCATTTTCCAAGTCACGCTATTAATCCGTGATTAGAAAATATTGGTTTATTCAATTTAGCTGCAGAGCAGGAGTATTTACCAGAAGACCCSTTGAGGTCCTTTTCAGCCTTTCATTCTCATATCCTATTGATGCTCATTCACTAGTTATTTTCCTGAATGGTATTTAACCACTCAGCCCAGCTAGATTAGGACTTTTTTTATAATTGCAGCTACATTTCTGTCATTACAGAACCAGCAGAATTAGCAATAGATGCACCCTCAATTTGTATTAGCTACCTCRTTTCTTTTAACTCCTTATATTTTCAAACAACGTGCTCGCCCTGCATCCCTTTAATGGATGAGCTGCCCGAGCAAGCGSCCTGGTGGAATGCAGCTTGTAGAAAGGTCGATGCAGCAAACAGCCCCGGCCCATCTGTCCGGGTTGGGAAGACAGGCATCAACTCCCATGCCCGTTCCTGCGCTTCCCGTCACTGCTCCGYGGACCTCTGTTTCACAAGGCTGGGCTTAAGGAGTTGCCATTGCAGCTGCCTCACATATTGCCGTGCAATAGCTCCGTGTCTGTGCTGTGAGCGCTGGAGAATGCGAGTGTCCGGAGCAGAAGCCRACGATTTTATGGATACGCCACGGGCACGGATACCAGCGCGTTCAGCAAGGACAGGCCCACATGGCTGCTTTAAATGGAAACGCTTCTGGGAGGAAAGACAGGCGGATTGCTTGCAAGGCACAAGTAAATTATGTATCATCGTGGCATTAGCTCAGTGGGGAAGCCACAGACCTCCAGCCTGTGCTCCTACTGCCTCTGGACACTTCTGTTCATTTTGGCATTAAATGTCCTCTGATCTTATCATCTCCAGCAGAGTTTTCCATGCATAGAGCGTGCAGACTGGGGCTTCGCATGCACAGCTATAAACTCATGCAGTGACCTTTATCAAGAACATGTCAGGAGTTAAATCCACCAAAACAGAGGAGTTAAATAGCAAACATATATATCCACATTCTTAYGCCAGAGAGAGAATAAAGTAGAGGGAATTTTAAAAATTGAACAGTTACAGATCAAACAGTTCTGTAACAGAATTTTTACATTTCAGATCATTTTGGCAAAATGTTGCATTTACAAGTTTTACCGGTCTGCTGTCAGGAACTTGCACAATGACTGACAAAAACCACAGCAGAAACCCACCCAGAGCCTCATAGCTTCACATGACCCGGAGTTATGGCAGTAATAAGCAGAACAGATGGGGAGAGGAGAAGTGGCGGCGAGGGCAAAAGAGCATGACTTGTACTGGAATTTTGCAGTAAAATGGGGACAGGCTGGAGGGCGCACACCCTGGATGTCAGCTCGGAGTGGGAGAGGCGCGAGGAGCAGCTCTGGACTCAGCAATGAGGAGCCTCTTGGATGGCCGAGACAGAGGGAGTCAGGGAGAGGCCTCCACAGACTCCATGAGAAGAGCTGGACACAAGTGCAAGGAGCAAAGATGTGCAATGAAAACAAGGAGGATAATTTTGAGCTGGATCCTGAGGGCAACGCAGCAGTCACTGAAGGCCTTGGGATGCACAGGGTCATTTTTTTTTTCTCAGTAAGAGCCCAAATCAGGACTTTTGGAGCTGTGTTTGGAGTCTCTGCTGCGCCACTACATCTTTGTGCTGTGGCATACCATTTTATATATATATGTATAAATATAAAATACAAAAAAAAACAATACATATTTTTATATAAATAGAAAAAATATATATTCTTTTACATATCAGAAAAAAAAAAATGACCCAATGTCTGCAAATTGAAGATTTTTCTAGTTACGCCCTGATTTGGACTCATGCTGTGGAGCAAGGCTCCAGGAGGAGCGCTTGAGAAGCGCTGCTGCTCTCCAGGGAAATCTCCTTGGCTCGTGTGGTGAGAAGACAACCAGACTGGATGCACAAGTCAGGTAACATTTTTCCATTTAGAAAAAGCCCTTCTGAGGCAAAAACGCAGCTCTTCTGAGGGCTGTTCCCGCAGCCCGAGCCGGAGCAGCAGGCTGCCATGCACGGGAGGAGCCGGAAAGCAGGGACCGTCTGGGAGAGAACAACCTCTGACAAAGCAAGGTCGCGTTTTCGGAGCATCTCCATTCATGCCACCGAGGGGTGGACAGGCCCTAGCTCCGCAAAGAGGAGCTCTGAATTCCCTAGCAATGATTTATAGGAGAAATGTCTTAAATAAGGCTAGCAGTGCCTGTCGTTTGGACATTCTCAACTAAATATAGAACATAAAGATTCCGCTGAAACATATAGAGTTGTTGAACATATAGTACTAAGGTCAATTTATTCAGCTATGGAAGCTCAGTGGATGGCAAAGCAGAGAGAAAATAGCATTATATTTTCTCCTTTTTTGGTGTCAAAATCACAAACTCTTATCACCAAGCACTTCAAAGCTGATGGGGCTTGTGAAGATCCTAACCTTTGTGAGCAACCACTCAAGATACTGCAAAGAGCAGATGCTTAAACATAAAACTGCCCCAGGAAAGCACAAGTGAGGAGAAAGACCAGAGCAGAGAGGGGAAAATAAATAAATAAATAAATAAATAAATAAATGAATAAATAAATAAATAAATAAATAAATAAAAGGGGAAAAAAAAAAAGGGTCCAAGCACATTTGCACAAACAGCCTTTTTAACTCCAGAAAGGATGTGATGTTGCAACCAGCAGGAGTTGGCCAGCTGGGTGTGGGCACGAAGCGTTATTTTATTACAGACGGTTTGAAGAAATAGGAGGGATCTTTAATTCTCRTTGTACTTGAAAAGAGATGGATTCCCTTCGCCGGGGATCTCCGTAGTGTCTGCCAGCRCCTTCGTGCTGAATGATGGAGAACGACTGCCCACAGGATGGTGATTTTTGTGCATTTGTTATCCTGGGTGATAAAAATGTGTGTCTCAAAGATAGACATGGGGTTTATTTCCTTAGTTAAGCATTTCTTTAGAATACAAGCATAAGATAAAAATATAGATCCTACAAGCATGCACGTTACTTGAAGGTTGTGCTTTATTTGTGAAGTAGGTGATGAAAGTCTGTGGCTCAGTTTCTTTAAACAGAGCGAGCAAGCTACAAAACCAGAGAGCAAAAAATAGCAGTTAGGGATTTAGATAATCGGCACAGTGAAGTGATTGAGAGGGACGTGAAGCTGGATGGGGCGAAAACGCCCCAAATTGCACCAAAACGGTGAGAACGGGCTGTGAAGCCCCTCAGTGTGCGGGTGACCCTCAGACCGGGGTTAGGAGGGAGAAGACCCCGCTTGTGTGGAGTGGGGTTTCCACAGGGAAACCCGGCCTGGTGCGGGCAGCTCCCAGCGTGTGGAAAAYGGATGGGGTAAATTCAGTGAAAACAACGAGGTTTCAACCCAAAATGTTTTTGGAACGGTTMTGATCTGCCATTTGGCTTCGCATCTCCGAGGGGGCCTTGCTCGGCTTCCCTCAGCAACCCGCAGGCGAGAGAAGCCCATTTTAAAAAAATAATAAAGACCGTCTAAGCGGGGGGGAGTTCTCCCCTAACGGCGCCATTCGCGGAGCGGGGCCCTGAGATACGGGATGCTCCGGTGCGGGCTGCGCTGCGGCACCGCGACGGTGCCCGCGCCCCCCGCGGCCTCGGGCGACCCCGCGGCCTCGCCGGGCACGGAGGCGCGGGGCGGGGGTCGAGGCCGGGGGGGGGCAGGACCCCCCCGCAGCACCGGGACGGAGCCGCCGCGCCGGGAGGGGCGGTGGCGCCCCCCGCGCTGGTCACGTCACGTGACCCGTGCGGAGGGATACCTGGGCCTGACCCCCCCTGTGCGCACCCCGCGCCTCGCTGCAGCCCTGCGAAGTGTGATTGTGGGGGGGGGCGGGTGCCCCCCGCCCTCGGGAGCGTGGCGGCGGGGAGCTGCCGCGCGCACTGCGCCGGAGCCGGGGACAGCGGGAGCCGCGCAGGGCGGCGGGGAGCGCGGGGCGGGCGACGGGGCGGGGAAAGAGGCGGCGGCGGCGGCGGGGAGGGACTATTTGAGGAGACCCTGTCAGGCCGGTGAGGTGCGGAGGGATCTGGCCGCGCTCGCGCAGCGCCATCCCGAGCGAGGGCACCGCGCCTGCGCCGCCCCCCGCCCCCTCCCGCCCGGCGCCGTGTGGGGTGCGCGGCGCTCCCGGCCCCGCTCCCGGCCGCAGCCATGGCCCAGATCCTGCCCATCCGCTTCCAGGAGCACTTCCAGGTGAGCGCTGCCACCGAGGAGGTGTGTGTGGGTGGGGGGCGCCTCGTCACCCCCACCCCGACCCCCGGCGGGGCCGCGGTGGCTTTGGCGGCGGTTTGCGGGGGCGGCCCCGGTTGTGCAGAGTCACTCGCTGCCCGCGGGACTCGGCGGGGGGCGGGGGGGCGCCGCGGGTCCCGGGGGCAGCCCCGCTCCGTCCCGCCCCGGCGGCACCCCCTGTGTCCGTGTCCCCCCCCGCTCCGGGCGGCGCGCGGTGTCCCCGTGGGCTCGCGGCGGCTCCGCGGGGCGCGCGGTGCGCGGCAGGAATGGGAGGAATTCGCCAAATGAATGGGAGCGCAGGAAGCGGAGCGGGCGAGTCATCCCCCGCCGCCCCCTGCTGTCAAACCGGGCGTCCGTCCCGGAGCGCGCCGGGCCGGGGGCGGCCCCTGCCCCCCGGGGAGCCCCGCGGGGCGCCCGGCCCGGGGGCGCCTCCCGGTGCCTCCGCGGTACCCCGTCCTTGCCCTAGGGGAGCACGACGCCTGCGTCCTCGGGCCTACCGTGAGCAAGGAGAATTGAATGCAGGAAAGCTGCAGTGTCTCTTGCTCCCCAGCACGGCAGCGTGGTTTTTCGTTTTTCTTTATTTATGATGAAAATGAATCTCTGAGGGCTGCAGCAGAGCTCTCCCTCAGAAGTGCGAGGTCAGGGTGTATCTGTTGTTACTCACCTCAGTCTGTGTTGCAGCAAGGAGATACGTRTATCGAGCAGCCAGCGCTGATGTCCCCTGGGCCTCTGCAGTCGGGATGAGAACATCCAGCCTGGGATGTCTTGGGTGCCGCTGGGCCCGTTGGGTGACCGTATGTTTAGTATCGTCCAACTYGGTGCGGTCAGCGCTGGCCTTGTGGTGCTGGTGGCCCCTGTGGCTTTGGGTGGGGGGCTCGCAGTGCTCCAAGGGAGCTTTACTGAAGTCAGGCTCTATTTTTGCTGCCACCTGCTTTTGCTCTTAGCGGAGCTTGATCTTTTTGGAAGGAGCAGACCTGTACTCAAGGGATTTGTCTCCCGGGGTGGAGGCTGTGTTGCAGGGAATCGGGATATTTTGGGACCACAGCCACCAGCGTGTGGGGCTGAGCTGCCCTTTGGGGTTTACTCTTTCTTGCCTCCCCCACCACTCTGAGTGTAGTAGCTCCAAAATAGTGCTCTGCTAATGAGAAACTGAGATTAGCAGCGTGGAAGAGGAATGTGGTCGGCCTCCTCAGTGTTGCTTCTGCTTTTGTCTCCCCATGGCAGGAGGAATGGGGAGGGAAGTCGGAAGGAATGTGGGAACTGGTGCTGTTTGCTCTGGCCGGGTGTCTGTGGTGCACTTATCAGCTCTAGCTTAATAGTATGTGGTGTAAACATCTAGAGTCATGAATAAATGATACGTACTGCTTATTCTTGGCTAGTAGGGAGTTGGACTATAAGAAGGTGAAGCCTTGAGTCCTGTCCGTAAACACTCCCTGTCTCCCAAGTGTAGCTTTATCAGCCTAATCTCCTTTGCCAGGTTCCTTCCAAGAAGTTGGCTTGGCTACAGTTAAACTGTCATACTTAAAATGAGTAGTATGACAGATATACTACACTGCTTTCGGATGTTAAAGAAAATGCAGCATATTACAGTTGTGCTATGGATGAGTAATCCCACATTAAATCTCTGCAGTTTAAGGCAAGCTGTACTGTTTTTACCTGTAGCCGTTTTAATATGGCCTTAAGTAATTGGAATAGCTGTTGATTCTGTAATCGCTCGGTTCCAAATTCGGCTTGCTACTGGCAGAACATTATTTCACTTCAGTTCAAACTCTTGGAAGAGACAGTTGTACACATTTAGTAGGAGGGGAGTTGAAGTGTTACAGAGAGTGTTCTCCAGAGAAGCTAAACAGCAGTTGTAACACTAAATACTGAACTCTCCTCTCCTGCTGTTCCTAGCTGTAAGTGGATAAACAAGTGTGAAGTGAAATAGCAATCTTGGTCCATGTGAGACTGGAGGAGGATAGGGATGTGTAGACTGTTTACACTGCTTGTGGAGCTCGCTTTGCTGTGTTGCTTGTCCTCCTGAGTGAGTCTAGCTTGTTAAACCTGTGCTTCTGCCAGCTCTAGTGCAAGTTATATTTGAAGGCACTGTAGCTTATATGGAGCTCCTCCATGATGAAAGAGGAGACTAACTAGTAAAACAAGATGGTCAAGATGAGAACAAACCCAGGTCTCACTGTTTTAGCTCCCTTCAGTGCAGCTGAAGAATTGTTTTCAGATCAGATGCATCAGTAGTTATGAGTCTTTCAGAATCTCCAAAGAATTGTATCTTGCTCTCCTAATGAAGGATATCTTGGTTAAATAAAGCTTTATAGCAAGAGGCAGTGGGTGGTGGGGAATAAAGTAAGGACTTGTATTTTGTCCCTGCATCTAGTGACCGACCAGCTGTATCGGAGGCAGACTAGGCTGGCCTTGCTGTGGTGAAGAACTGCTGCCTAGGAACCTGACTGAACTGCAGTGTTTARTTCAGTCCTTCTGTGGGAACAGTGAATAATAATTCACGTTCCCCAGACTGAACTTCTCCAGTGGGTTTGTAGTTGATATGGGGATGTCATAAAGAAATGTGTATGTTAGTGCATAAAGTGCAAGCAATATAACTGGAGTTTAATGATGCTCTTGATTAAAATTGATTTTTTTTCTTTTAAGAGCAAAGCTATGACTAAGTAAAGCTTGCCCTCATACACTTTTGAGGGTGCTTGTTGTTGTCTTGTTTTTCTCCTCTATTTTTCAYTAGCAAATATATCTGCTAAGCTGCAGAGAAAGAAATTGGCTGCCTGAAATCTCAGGTTCCTAGGTTAGGTGCTCTAACCCCTAGATGAATGACACATGTATCTGTAAAACATGTTCTAAACTCTCTTAAATAAGAGCATGGGCCTTTAAGCACATGTAATATGAAGAAGTTATGAGCATGGYTTAAACTTTTGATGTGTAAATCTGTGCGTGGTCATGCAGCACTGAGAAACTGAAGTATCCTGTTTTTAAACATAAAGGGATGTAAATTTATGTCTGTGTTCTGGACAAAAACAACYTTCATCTTACTTGAATACTCTCTGCCTGAGAGTTCTTGTCAAGAGTTACTATTTGTTGTGCAGTAATCCTGACCTGACCTGAACTATAGTGGCTTTAATGGGTTTGTTTTGGCGGGACATGCAGACTTAAAAACACTTGGATATTTTCAATTTGGAAATAACTCCTTTTGGACTTGTACTAAAAAGGCAGGGCTAAATATGATGCCTTAATTTAGCTATTTACTGTTGAAGAGATCGTATTTATTCACTGGATTGAAGAGGGCCCTATGTATGATTGGGAAGCTCATAGAATTGGTGATTTAATCCTGATTGCTTAACACAGAGCAGCAGATTTCAGTGCATCTTTGAGGATGAATGTGTGGCTGAAACTGCAGCTAAAAGCCACAAGCCAGTGGACTTCAGCTCTTGTACATGGCTTTAATGTCCCTCACCTGCCAAGACRGGGAGAGCTGCAGTGGGACATTGGCATGGAGGAGAATCAGGAGGTATCTGACAATTATATGAGCTTCCTTGGTGATYTTATGACTTGACTCTATATAGCCATGCAAGCAAAATAATTTTCAGGGCTAAATTGCATTTCATTCTTGTTTCTTTGTACTGCATTTTGTATGATACATACGCTCACAGGGCTTCTAGCAGGCCTGGTTTAAAATCTAGATACGTATGGCCTCTAAGCCCTCTTCTTTTCTAATAGGCTTTAAAAAAGCCCCATGGACTACCTCRTAAAACACTTCCACTGGCTCCTGAATGGCACTAAATTGCAATAGAGTCTCTTACTGAACTGTGGGGGSATCTTGAATTCTCTCTATTACTCTGACTCCAGCACTTAGCTGATAGTAAGTTCCAAGTATCTGGGTGTCAGTGTTAAACCAGACATAACCTAGACTTAAATACTTTCCATAAGAGACATGGGCTTAGGTTGAAGACTGTTGGCATAGGTGTCTAAGTTGGTTTGTGCTGGCTCAGCCTTGACCACGTGTCCCACAGAAAGGGAAGCGCACTGGGAAACCCGATATTGAGCCGAGCTCTGGTGTAAAAACATCTCGGCTGCATTGCTTGACAAACTCCACTGTACTAGTAAAGTGGTATGGAAAAGAGATGACTGCTGAATCTTAGATTAACCTTGTATTTTGTCSTAAATGGTAGGACTTGCATGCTGTCACTCAAATGAGAAAGTAAGGGATATATTTCAGGTTGATATTCACTGTGTCAATAAGATATCAGTGTCTGCAAGATGCTTAGGTTTGGCAGGCAGTGGTCTAACCCAACCTGCAGTAGTAGTGGCATCAAGGAAACAAAAAATCTTTGTTAGCTGATCCATTTGTCCTGATGGCACAGATAATTTTCCCCTGTAAGTGCACAGGACAGGCATTAGGGAGGCCCTTGCGAAGCAGCCTGATGCCCTTCCCTCTGCTCTGAGTAACCTGTGTGGGCTTGCGTAGCGATTCTTGTGTTCAGTGACCAAAGGTGCAGGGTGGGCTAAAACCATGAAAAGAGGCTCTCACAGTAAACAACTTTGAGAAGCAGAGTTCAGCGTTGCAGGATCTTTCYAGAAGAAATCAATTTTATGCAAGCAGTGCTCTCAGCCTGAGAAGCACAGTTAAAAATGAGAATTTGGTGGCAAGGGAGGTCTGTTGTTTACTACAAAAATAAATTGCAAAATCCCTTTTTAATGTATATAGGACTTCAGTAGTGACTTGYATTGCCCTGTACTTGAGGCAATGCTGATGCCTATCTATGGTAGAAGGAATGATGATGACTTAATGCTTTCATCTTTACTTAGTAGAAAAGGGATTCTAGCCATGCTCTTAACTATAGTCACAAGGAATATACTTCTTCACTGCTTTCATATTGCAGGACCAYGTGTTTTCTGAAGAGGTTACGTACTGCTCCCCTGATGGAAAGAAGGCCAGTGTTTTTAGGCTACTCAAGTGCAAAGCTTTGTCCTCCTTCACTGTAAGGCTGCTGTATTTGCATTGACATCCTTTAGGAAGTACTGGCAGTTTGCCTTTAGAAGATGTGACCGACTCCCCCCACCAAAATAGCAAGGATGGCAGCGTTACTCATATATCATTTAGTGTAATAGTTTCCAAAAGCATTGCTGGCTGTTAGGATAGTTAAAACTGGAAGTGAAGTTGTAATACTGAAACTCGTGCAAGGTCTTATTTCCTTCAGTGAAGCTAGCTACAGAAGTGTTGTACTTCAGACCAGATTTTGAAGCAAATAACCTTGGACTCAAAGCTGAGCTCGAAGTAGGCAGATGCCTCAAGATTTTCACTATAAAGAAGGAGCCTCAAGCGTGGCCTCTTGAGGAGCACGTCAAATAAAAGCATGGTGACCGGGAAAGGCCTTGACGAGTCTGTTTCTGTTTCAGCACTCTGAAAGCATTACCCAAGTTTGGATTAATTAAATCAAGTTTAGAAACTTGGCYATGTTTCAGGTAAATCTCTTGACTACTCTTATGATGTGAATTTTCTAATTTATGAGAGACTAGATGGACTCCATCGATTATCTTTTGGCACGAGTGCACTTAACTAGCTTTTACTTAAGCGGTTATGTAGTATTCTACTTAAGTACTTCTGTAGTGAGGAGTCAACTCATGAGTCTCAGTTACTGTGAGAGATTTCTGGGAGGGAATAAACATCTTTTTACATCTGCACACGTTTCTGTGTTGCGTTGTCGGAGCTCTAGAATGTCAAGATTAGCAGTTACTGAGTTGAATGGTTCTTCAGTAGTAATGAGCTAAACTGCAGACAGAAACAATTCCTGAAGCTCAGCTCTGGTACAAAACTTCTCGTTATCTGCTGCATATCCAACCTACGGGGTAATAAGTGACTCTATGTAAGCTGTAAAAAGCCATGATCAGCCACATCAAAGCACAGGGGATAGCGTTTGTGACACCACGATGTGACTTGTTGCCCTTGGGGTTTAGGCTATTGCACAGAAGCAGTGGTGGTTAGTAAGACAGGAAGGAGTGTAAGGAATGATACTGCTGGTAGCTACTGAACTCGAGCTTCGGTGGAGCTGATACAGTTAATTTGCTTGGGAAAAATACCGCTTATCACAACTACTGTTATATAAAATGTATCTTGCATCCATGCCCAACTGATGCATGCTGCATGGGTAGCTGTGACTTGCTGTAGACCGATGGAAACAAAGTGGTACTCGCTTAGGGTGGCCACATTTCTGTTAACCTGATATTGTGAAGGATTGGAAACAAAGTTAGCCCAGAACCATTAAAGTGAGGAGTGATCACCTTTTAGGTGAGTACACACAGCAGCACAGAACAACTTATTTACATTAATAACAACTGTAATGCAAGATATGTAGGTTTTTTTAATTAGACATAAAGTTGGAGGGGATGGGAGAAAATATGTAGAAATCTCCGAGCTGTTGAAGMTTACTGGAATACCATCTTAGAGAAGGGGAGACAACATTTTTAACGTGTCTCCTAGCTTCTACTGTAAGAATTAGACTGTCAGAGGAAGCAAGATGAACACAGATCCACCTTTAAGAACAAGACATTGAAAGCTATGCTGAACTGAATTAGTGGTACAAACAGCTGCCGCTTTTCTCTAAGGCTCTGGAATCTTCTGCAAACCTTAGTGCTGGTTATTAGTACCAGGCTGAGCAAAAAATACTTACTCTTTTTGTACCTGTTAGTGTGAATAACACGACTTGGTTATTGTCTTTAACTTGTATCTGTAGTTCTTTACCTATGGGATTTAAAACTTTAAATTACTGTTCCAGAATATATACCCTTGCCAGGGGAATATGCTTGTCTTGCGTTACACTCTGGAAATCTATACGTAATAATGGTTCTTCAACATGAGAAGGGTAATAAGTCACTGTTTGCTCCTTTTCTAGCTCCAAAACTTGGGCATTAATCCAGCAAACATTGGATTCAGCACCCTAACAATGGAATCCGACAAGTTCATCTGCATCAGGGAGAAAGTGGGAGAGCAGGCGCAAGTAGTGATAATTGATATGAGTGATCCAACAACACCCATCAGACGTCCAATTTCTGCTGAAAGCGCCATCATGAATCCAGCTTCTAAAGTAATTGCATTGAAAGGTGAGTTTTTTATTCCTCTAGTGTGAACCCTACTGGTTAGTTATATTTCTGCTTAGTTTGGCCCTTAGGCTTAAGGCTTGTGCAAACTTTTTAAGAATGTACGTTGTAATCAGAACTCTTGCCTGAACTCGCATGCTATGTTTCTGGTGGTGGGTATTTCAGTACTCTTTGGATGTCTTACTTTTTCCCAGGAGGTGTGAAATATTTAGGAGGCCACCGTGGCCCATCCATTAGGARTCTCATCCTCAGTGAGGACTTGGCCAATGCGTAGTGTACTCTATTTTTGAAACAAATACTGTAAACATACTTGGTATAGAGATAAATGGAGGTGTAGAGCCACTGTTAAGCTCTACTCCGTTCTTTGACCCTTTCCTGTAGCTCTGAAGAGCTTGGTAGATACCAACAAAATGGCATGACAGCCAGTAGCTACTCTAGCCTGAACTTGAAAGCACCTTAGATTTGGCACTCATGAGATACTCAAGATGAGAGACCTCCCTGCTCCTCAGTTACCTGTGGTGTTGACCTTGACCCTGAGCTTCCTGTGCTGTAAGAATAATCCTTAATCGAAATTGGTGACTTCTGGTGTTTAATCTCAATAACTGATCTGTTACTGACTATGTACTTTTCTTCCTGCATCTTGTCTAAACAGATGGTGAGTGAACTTTGTCGTGACATTTTATGTTCGGTAATACTGAATGGTCTAATCTCATAAAAAGTACTGAACTTTGAGTAGCCATTTGTCAGTTCACTTCATAGCCAGATGGGGATCTTAGTCCTCAACTGGTATTACAGTGAAAATGTTCTCTGTTGGCTTGTTGCTAACTAGTTGGTTGCTTTGGCTATCGACTGTACTGAGCAAAGGATGACAGTGAGTGTGCTGTAATGGTATGTAATGTGTATGTAATGGTAGTACAGTTGGTAGACAAAACCTGGCTGCAATACTTTTATGAGAGACCTCTGCTAGCATGCCCTGTGTGCTATTCATTTCTGCCTAAATGTGGTCCTTGGTGTATAAAGTCGTGGTGAAATGACCTGGGGGTCCAAGAAATAACTGGTGATGGAACTGCTACTGAAYATGTAACGGCTGTCTTGTGTTCTAAGGCTTTTATTGACATTAGGGGAAAAGTAATCTATTCAAGTTTGACTTTAGCTGAGACTGCGATTCAGCCAGATGCTTATGTGTTGCTAAGAACTGCCCCATCTGGGAGATGGGTAGAGGTAATAATGAAAAGATCAATTCCTGCTGTGTTAGAATTCACTGTTCTTGATCTTGGACCCCTTTAAACCAACCTTATTAGCAAGGAAAGTGCATCCTCTATACTCACTATCCTTTATCCAGCTATACTATCCTTTATCCAGTCCAGCTCTTAAACTGTCAACATTTTTTTTTCTTCTTTTTCTTCCTTAAAACCCAAACCCCTAACCTACTAACTAAACAGATCATCATCAGCTTTGAACAATCTAGCTTTGTTCTTGCCAGTGTCAGACTTGCTCACAAGGAGCATTGTTTGATGCGGAGAGAACAGATGTGTTTAAGTATATGATGCCACATTGCTGAGCCAATTGGTCAGATATTTAAAAATCATCTTTTACTGTACACATAACCTAATGACTAAAAGGTGGTAGGGAAAAGAGGAGCAATAAAATAAAAAGGAGCAATAAAGTAAGTGTGTTACCTGAGATGACAAGAACTAGACTAAACTGCGCTGAAGACATTGTTTGAGTTAGTCTGTCACCCCAAACTTTCCCTGCTGATTGACTGAGACTTCAGTGGTCCAAACTGTAGCATACCGTGTATGTACTGTGATTGGAAGTTGCTCATAATCTGGGGATTACTGAGCAAGAAACATACAATCCCACTCTCAAGCAAGAAATGAAATGGTTATTGAGGTAAGCTGATATACAGTCTGCATATTTCATTTCTGGATTGCATGTGGCATTCTCCTGTTGTAGCAAACTTTATACTTTGTCTATGATTCTCATGCTTTGCTCTGTATCGAGAGTACTCCCCAACCTGTGTGAGCAAGTGGAGAATGCAGCACTTGAGGGTGCTTCCATTCTTTGCAGAATGGAGAAACTTCATGCTCCAGTGAACTGAAATGTAAATTCTTGTGCCAGTGTTCAAAAACGAATCTGCTTCCTTGACTCCATCTGTATAGATTAGTCTGAGATGAGGAAAGTGTAACAAGTTTGGATTTTTATCTCACCTTTGCCTAAGAAAGCACTCTGGTATACTGAAGACTCAAACTGAGCGCCTGCTCTTAACAACTGTGGCTTTATAGCAGGCTCAGCTTGTTCTTATCTAAGCTACTGAATTATTGTAGCTAGTTTAATTACAGTTTAGAGCTCTCAACTTTACATTTCCTTTGTCTAACCTAAAGAATAATGCTGTTATGGACCCTGTCATCCAGTGCTACCTGGCTGACTAAGCTTCTAAAGCTGTGTTCATTTTTTGGAGTACCATGAGCTCATCTCTATCAGTCTCTTGTATATTCTGAAAGCTAGGGATATCTTGCTTCCTTTTCAGGAAGACTGAATTCCAAAGCAGCTTCTATATGCATACACTGGCATTCTCTTTGGGATGATGGTGACTGGAGCTCTTCCAGAAGAACCCCTTGCATGCCTTCTGGATGAGAGGCTGTGCTGTGCAAGCTCTAATATTGATCCCTTGATAGCACTAGTCTACTGCTGGGTGAATTTTTGGGAGCAGTGTATTGACCGTGCCGGACGGCAGTCACTTTTCAGCTGGTTTTAGGCCTGGAYTTGCTGCATATGTACAATACAGTAATGTCGTGTACAGCAGCTGGCAAGACCTTCAGAAATGGTTCTGGTTTCAGGAGAACTTCAGCAAAGCTAGCAAGCTGTCCTAGGAACCAGTTCATCAGGTTAGTTTATGCAGTCGCTCTTGGGATCCAGCATAAATGCTCTGAAATGTTGACTTGTGCCTTTTGATGCCTAATTAGCCTGTATAATCACTTCATTATATAAATTATTACTAAAGCTTTGTAGAGCAGTGAAGTTTGTGTTGACGGGGAGTCTTGGATGCAGCTCCCCAGTGGACAGCAGTCTTTACCTGTCGAGACTTCCCAGCAGAAGGGACATCTACCACTTAGCAGTAGAACTTCTGCAATATTACTATCACAGAAAACACTTCTGAAATGGGTGAGATTGACAGCATTACAAGCCAAACTCAAGCAGTTTGAGTGGATGTCTTATGAACAGAAAGCAATATTTCTAGACCTGACTTTTGTCTCCAGACAAGTAAAACATGACTCTGTTTTCCTGAAATAATATTCTTTTATCCTCTGAGTACTCAGCTCACTGAGTTCTCTCAAATATTAGTGTTAATAGTCTACTAGCTTCTCTCGTGGTCAAAAGAAATGCAAAAGTTAAGCTTAAGTCTATTCTTTAGTTACCCATGTCATGCAATGGTAGTCTAAACAACAGATCTTTCTGTAAACTCTCTGATCTTCTTACTCTGTCCTTTCTAATAGGTGTTTGTCATATTGCTGTTATACAAAATCTCTCTATTTCCTAGTTGTGTGGAGTCTCTCCAACTCCAACAAAAATAGGATGGAAGCTGTAGTCTTCAGGTATTTCAAGGGCTGTTGTAAGTTTCTTGCTGTTGGRCTCAGTCTAAGTGATCTAAAGCAGCTACTGAATTGACACAAATGGAAGCCGCTTTTTTATTAATAACATTGAGTATCATTTACGAGCCAGATCTAACGTAGTATACCAGTTCTGCTACTTAAAAAGTTGCACTGCTTGTGTGGCTTAGACAAACTGTCCTTCCTAAATGTTGTAGTTAGCCAAAATACCTGTACTTGTCAGTTGTTGACTACACTGTCCATAAGAAGATTTCCTTTTGCTTGTGACGGGTGGAGGGAATTCTTTCTGTTGCGAGTCAAGGAGCCTTAGTCGGATGCGAGAGGGCACTTAGTCTGTGATGTTACTGGAGTAGCAGGTTAAACAGTGCCTGTAAATAGGCAAACCAAGGCTGGCTGCTGTAGTAATTGGGTCTATGCTGTTTCTTGGGTTTTGTCGCACCAGCTGGCAAGACTCTTCAGATCTTTAACATCGAGATGAAAAGTAAAATGAAAGCCCACACTATGGCAGAGGAAGTGATCTTCTGGAAATGGATATCTGTGAATACAGTTGCCTTGGTGACAGAGACCGCAGTCTACCACTGGAGCATGGAGGGAGAATCTCAACCCCAAAAGATGTTTGACAGGCATGCAAGTCTTGCAGGCTGCCAAATCATCAATTACAGGACAGATGAACACCAAAAATGGCTATTACTGATAGGAATTTCAGCACAGGTAAGTTTCTTGGAAATATTATACTATGGAAGTAATCAGGGAAGCATAGATCCCACTTTCCTTCATTTAACAACTGTTATAATTCTTCATTTTCCTTTTTTCTACAGTTTCTTGTAGATCAAAATTTCAAGAATATTGRATAGGAATAACTTAACCCTTTAATGTGTTTAAAGCTCTAAGGGGATATAAGGGATACTGCATCTATTTAGTTCACTTTCCCATAGGTCTTACTGTAAACATCAAAATCTTATCTCTAAGAGCTGCTCTTTCTTCTTGTTTCTAGCAAAATCGTGTGGTTGGTGCAATGCAGCTGTACTCGGTTGACAGAAAAGTGTCTCAACCTATCGAAGGCCATGCGGCTGCTTTTGCAGAATTCAAAATAGAGGGAAATGCCAAACCTTCCACGCTCTTCTGTTTTGCTGTGAGGAGTCCTGCAGGGGGCAAGGTAAATGCTTCAACTGTTTGATTTTTCTTGATAAATTAGAATTCAGTATGACTATAACTTCAGTGACTGCGCAGTTCAGTATATGCAGTTGTATATGGTTGTTTTTAAATTGCTTTCTTTCAGTGGGATTAAAAACTGCAAAAAGTCTGTAGTGCCTGAGTGGCACTTAAACATAAGGACAAATAAAAACACAGTAAGAACTATACTAAAGGTATCGAAACATTGATTCATATCTCACGTGACCTTTTGTGCATACAAAATTATTTGCCATTAATCTGCCTCTTATGTTTTTGGATCCATTAGAGAAGAGACTAGATAAATGTGAATACTGTAGATTCTTTGCATGAAACTATTAGTGAAATTCAGTAACAGTTCAGTATGGTATAATTGCTGGCAGTTTGTAAAGAGTTGAGGTAACACTGAAAGGTTTTGTGCTTTCAAGTCTTATCATGCATAAATTGCTGGTAATTGACAGCAAGTCTTACTTCAAACATCTTGAACAAGTTGTTTATGTGTCGGAGAGTAGGAATATACAGTCTGCTGTCAGAGAAAAACATGTTTTCCTTGGCTTTTCCTGGCCTTTGTTCTAGCAAGTTCTGAAAAATTTTGTCCCAACTGATTTGAACCACAGCTGTTCAGAATGCACTGCTTCAGACTTGGCAGTTATTAATCAGCCAAGTGGCAAGTGACTTTTGAGCAGCTTCTGGAAAGAGGAGCTTCTTTCCTGTGCGGATGTACTTGCAGACAACTTTGTGACATGCCGTCTTTTCTTCCTAGCTGCACATAATTGAAGTTGGTCAGCCAGCTACGGGGAACCAGCCRTTTGTGAAGAAAGCTGTTGATGTGTTTTTCCCACCTGAGGCACAGACAGATTTTCCTGTGGCAATGCAGGTAAATGCTTGSCTTGAACGTGTCCTTAAGTCACTTAACAGCTAAACTGGAGTTCCTCTCTGCTTAGTTGAATTACAGCTCTAAATGTCCRGCAAAGCTATTCATTGCTTCTGAGTTGGCAAAGAGGAAGCCTGAAGCTATATTTGTTGTCAGCATCAGTGCAAAGGCATTTCACTGCAGTATAGTCCTGTCATGAGGCTAAAGGCAACTGTCTGGGGTTTCTTTTCTTTCTCTCTCTTATTTTTTTCTGTTTTTCAATGTAGTCAAGACTAAGACTGCCATACTTATCTTTTGACAGATTGGAGTTAAGCATGGTGTAATCTACCTGATCACAAAGTATGGATATATTCATATGTATGACTTGGAGTCTGGAGTGTGCATCTACATGAATCGTATTAGTGCTGATACTATCTTTGTCACAGCTCCTCATGAACCTACCTCAGGCATTATTGGTGTGAACAAAAAAGGACAGGTAACAAATCCACATATGCTTGCTTTTTTTTTTTTTTTYTTTTTTTTCTCCTCTCTCTTCCTTCTTCTAATGTTTTGGTAGACTGTAACAAATTTCACAGAAGAAAGCAGCTACTGAGTGATCCTTATGTGCAACCTCTACTTACACAAAACTGAAGAGGAAGAAATCTGCTCATTCTTCTGAATAACCTGCTATATCACTGACAAGCTGTGTAGTTGCAGCTTTGYTATATTTAACAGTAGATATATAAAGGATAGTACTTCTCAGGTTTACTTTTGTCTTTTCCAGGTGCTTTCTGTATGTGTTGAGGAAGACAATATTGTGAACTATGCTACTAATGTTCTCCAGAATCCTGACCTGGGTCTGCGTATGGCTATCCGTAGCAATCTGGCTGGGGCGGAGGAATTATTTGCCAGGAAGTTCAACACACTGTTTGCTCAAGGAAACTATGCAGAAGCTGCTAAAGTAGCAGCCTCTGCACCAAAGGTGGGCAACTCCAAAGCTRAGGCCTTGAAGTTGTGGGGACTGATTTAGTGTTATACTTTGCTGCAGTTACTCCACTGAAAACTCTAGGTTGGCTATGCTCCACACTGGATCCTCTTACTGAGAAGTGTGATTGAGAGTCAGTCCAGAGCAAGACCTGCAGTTATCCCAGGTGCTGATATAGGATGAGGACCCACTGGCTAACATGCACTTGACACTTAAGAACAAATGAAGTTGTGTAATACTAGCTTTACCTRTCCACGGTTGAGTTGTTTGTCCTGGATACTGTATTCCCCTGTATCCCACCGAGCAGCATCTGATTTCCTTTCCAACCTGAAAGGAACTGACTTAACTTGTTGTGGTCACCAGTTTCTTGCTAAACATCACTATGGCTTGGGTTTAATCCAGATCTGTCTACTACAGATCTTAGAATACATGCCTTAGTGTGTAGCTCGGCATAACACTTCTTTTTTTTTCCTCTCTTCCCCATCCCTGTTCACTGGCTTAGACAATTCATTTTAATTAAACATTCGCGATGTTTAATTAATATCTTGTCTCTCTGCAGGGAATTTTGCGTACTGGTGATACAATCAGGAAGTTTCAGAGTGTGCCTGCTCAGCCTGGGCAGGCATCTCCTCTGCTCCAGTACTTTGGAATATTGCTTGACCAGGGACAGCTGAACAAGTTTGAGTCTCTGGAACTCTGTCGCCCTGTATTACAGCAGGGCCGCAAGCAGCTTCTGGAGAAGTGGCTGAAGGAAGACAAGGTAGGCTGGGTCATCTAATCTAAATGTCTAATCTCCTTTTAGAAACTCTCTTCCAACCATTATGATTCTATTATGCTAGTTTAGTTCTGCCTTGCAACAAAATACTAATTCTGATTTTTTTTCAGCTGGAGTGCTCGGAGGAGCTGGGAGACTTGGTGAAAACAGCCGACCCAACCCTTGCACTCAGTGTCTATCTTCGTGCTAATGTTCCAAACAAAGTCATTCAGTGCTTTGCTGAAACTGGTCAATTCCAGAAAATAGTGCTGTATGCTAAAAAGGTGAAGTTTATTGCTTATAGTAGACTCATCTATGCTTAACCTGTACATTCTCAAGCTATCTTCTCTAAGATAAGCTGAGTGTCCATCACTCAAAGATAAGTAGCTAAGATTGAGAAACAGGTGTTTTCTTCATTCCCATAGTGCAGGTGGTAGTGTGTGACTAAGCTCTGCACAGTCTGCAGAAGTTAACTTGGAACATCCAGAATTACAGAAATATGATTTGCAAATACATAATTTGCAGTGGCTCGGGCTAATTCTAGAGGACAAAGATAAGGCTATTCTTAAATGCATTAGATGGGCATTTTTTCTGACTGTTCGCAAAACTACTATTTAAGCTTAGGGTCTTGCTTGTTAGTACCTTCAAAGGCTTGTTTGAAATGCTTTTTTTGTTTGTTTTGCCTAGCACAAGTTTAGTTATGAACTGGGTAGGTGAATGTTGAATCTTTGGTGCCAACAGGGGAGCTTTTTGCCTCAGATAAACAGGAAGATGAGGGTTTGGGCATGGCAAGCGTTACACCGGATGATAGTCAATACTGAAGAACCTCTATGCTTAAAAGAGGCTTAAAGCTGCTAGACATGCATGACGGATGTCTCTGCTGAAAACTCTAGGTTGGCTATACTCCAGACTGGATCTTCTTGCTGAGAAGCGTGATGAGAGTCAGTCCAGACCAAGGCCTGCAGTTCTCTCAGATGCTGGTACAGGATGAGGAGCCACTGGCGAACATTAACCAGGTGATGCCTACAGCGAGAGTACTGGTCTCTTTCTAGACAGAGGTAATAGCATAGTACCATTTTGCTGACTGGTAAGGCCAATTCAGGTTTCTAGTTGGCTTGGTTAGATAAGTTTGATTRCTATTCAGTTGTTATAGGCAGATGTGTTTGCAAGTTCCTGCAGAAGCTCTCTGACTCCTTACAGTAATCCTGATAGTGAGTCTGTTATTGTCTTCATCTAAATAGTAATGAGTGTTACAGTCCACTTAAAAGCTCCTGTTGCTGGCTCTAACTGAGCATACGTTAACTTGTCTTGTTCAGAGAACTTCCATGGAAGTTCATCTCTGGAAGATGGGCAAACTATCCTAAATGGAGTGCTGGCTCCCAAAGACTGCTTCAGGTGAATGGGCAGAAAAATAAGGCAATAATTTAGGTTATTAAATAACTAAAGGTATTAGCTTTTCTTACAGAAACTAAGTATTTCCTCTATTTGAACAGAGGAGGGATGGGATTTGCAAGTCATGTTTAACCAGTGGGTGGCAAAAAAACTGACATAATGGCTCAAAGTGATGCTCTCCTTGCATTCTAGAGACTCTACAGAAAGTGTAAAACGTGTCTCTCTACATTATCAAGGTACTAATCCTTTGGAAACAAAGGGGACACAACTGTGATGAGCTGCCTTTCTGGTGTTTTTGCCAGGCCATTACCATATACAAACAAAAATATGCATGGATGTATGTATAGACCCCCCCCTTCTCTGATTTGACCAATCTCAACAGATTGTGGATGTGTTCATGGAGAACAGTCTTATTCAGCAATGCACTTCCTTTCTGTTGGATGCTCTGAAGAATAATCGTCCTGCAGAAGGCCACCTTCAGACACGTCTGCTGGAGATGAATTTGATTCATGCCCCACAAGTAAGACTATCAACCTAGYTCCTCCAGAAAGTGAAGAAAATGCAGCAGTAGACTTGTAAATTTCAGATCCAGAAAATTAGGCTAGAGTCTGATATCTGATGCTAATACCTGTAAATATCTTAGAAACATCAAAGGTTACTGACAGGTAATTGTTGTGACTTAACTTTTAGGCTGAGCTACTGTGATTCTCTAGTAGTCTGAATATAAAATATAATCTCCCTAGGTTGCAGATGCCATCCTTGGAAACCAAATGTTTACACACTACGATCGTGCTCATATTGCCCAATTGTGTGAAAAGGCAGGCTTGCTCCAGCGAGCTTTGGAACATTACACAGATCTCTATGATATTAAGCGTGCTGTTGTTCACACCCACCTTTTGAATCCTGAGGTAAGTTTGTTGTACAGAGTGAGKGAAATAACACCAGGTTCAGTGGCCAAGTGGCTGTTCTTTAATGGCTTTGTAGCTGCTGACTTCCCTACATTAGCTGTAAGATGCTTTGGAGATACTGAAGCAGTTCATGTGGCTGTGATTAAAGAGTGCTTGTTGAGATAATCAATAAATCTTAATCTGTACTACTGATGATTTAAATCCCAGGTGGGCAAATCTTATTTTTAAATTGCATTTTAGCTGTTGTAGAGATGAGTACACTTCCTTTCGAGACTCCATTCTTAGTATGTGGAAAAAATTGATTGTAATAGGCCAGATAATCTGTCTGATTGTCATGTATTTTAGAACTCGGCGGTATCCTGTATAAATTACTGAGCAAAACTTCTTTTTCTTTTCAGTGGCTTGTGAATTTCTTTGGCTCTTTGTCTGTTGAAGACTCTGTGGAGTGCTTGCGTGCCATGCTGTCAGCCAATATCAGGCAAAACCTGCAGCTGTGTGTGCAAGTAGCTTCTAAATACCATGAACAACTTGGCACCCAGGCTCTTGTGGAGCTTTTTGAATCTTTCAAAAGCTATGAAGGTATAGTAGCAGATGCAGGCAGCTTTTGTGGAAGTGCTGACCAATTGAAAGTGGTGTTAATATTGGCGAGATACTTGTCATGTAGCTAGATCCTCTGTGTTTAAAGTGCTGAGCTCATCAAAATGTTGCTTTGTTCTATTAAGTTTGACTCTTTGGGTGGCAAGACAAAATCTGAAAGAAGGGGGGAAAAATGCAGTTTCTTTGCAGTTGGATGAAAGCCATTCTCCTAGCAGCTACAAGCTACAGCTAAACTCAGCTACAAGCTAAAGCATCAAGCAGGCTGCACTTGCTTCACTGGCACTTCTGATTATATGAAAACATTTCTTTTTAGGACTGTTCTATTTCCTGGGTTCCATCGTAAACTTCAGTCAGGATCCAGATGTCCACTTCAAGTATATCCAGGCAGCTTGCAAGACTGGTCAGATAAAGGAAGTAGAAAGGATCTGCCGTGAGAGTAACTGCTATAACCCAGAACGAGTGAAGAATTTTTTGAAGGTAAATATCCTGTTTGATGAGCTGAGCTGTCTTATACATGCTTTACTGAACATTAGCCTTCAAATTAAGGGAGATGCCATACTGAGATTTAGCTGGCATTGCTGAGATTAGTCGCATATGTAATTAGAACAGAAGTTCGATCCTATTTCAGGTGTGTAACAGGTTCTTCTGGGCTGTCTCTTGGAAAAAATAGACTAGACCCATGATTCCTTTAAAACTAGCTTGCACCATACTCTGATAATAGGYTGTCAGCTAACACGAGCTGAATCCAGGTTGGCAGAAGGAAATACTATGCTGAAGTATTCTGTAGGATATGTAGCAAGGATGTTTAGACAAAGCTTATTTAAAACTGAGGTCACTCTGCTATGTTTTGAAGGATTTCTATGGTTTCTGCCTCAAATGGGATTCCAGTACCACTTCACGTTGCACTGTTAACGCTTCTAATCTAGCAACCACCTCTTGAATTATTATGCAAATAGTCAAGCGTGTTGAAGCTCATGATAGCCTAAAGTGACATTAGCTTAAGAGATTAAATATAAAACCTKATACTGAGACTGGCCACATAGTATTCATGGCTGATGACTTGGTTTTGAAGTCAGTTGTCCATTTGACAGTCTGAAGYTGGAATATGGTGTGACTTATGGTGTGAAATTAATTTTGCCTTCTGTGAACAYGCTTTATGACAAACGATGGTTGCTTACTGAGTTTTGTTGCACACAAACAGGAGGCAAAGCTCACGGACCAGCTGCCTCTGATCATTGTCTGCGATCGATTTGATTTTGTTCATGATCTGGTGCTCTACTTATATCGCAATAACCTGCAGAAGTATATAGAGATCTATGTACAGAAGGTAAGGAGAATCCAGTTTTAAACTCTTGGCCTTTCTTTCTCTAGAAAGGAAGTTGGCTAAAGCAAATCTGCAGTGTCTCAGTTGTAGGTTTGTGTTGATTCTTCTAGAACAGAAGCTCTTCACTGAGCTTTTGTCTGATACAAACAAACCTACAGGCTGTAGTCTTTCCTGGAATTTGTGTACAAATGAATTAGTGTCATGGAAAAAAATGCCCTGGTTAAAAGCACAGCCTAACATATGTTTAAATAGCTACCTGAAAAACTTAATTTCCATCAATAAGGAGAATTGGTTAATAATGATGGTAATGAATTTTGATGATTGGTTCTAGGTGAACCCCAGCCGTATACCAGCCGTGGTCGGAGGGCTTCTGGATGTGGACTGTTCTGAAGATGTCATTAAGAACTTGATCATGGTGGTTAGAGGGCAGTTTTCAACAGATGAACTGGTAGCTGAAGTCGAGAAAAGAAACCGGTAAGAAGATAAAAATAGAAAAAAATACAAAGAAAAAAACAATGTTAGGTTTTTGAACATGGTATCTACCCAAATTGAATTGGCTGTCATTCTGTAGAATGATACAATAGTGACTGATGTAAACCTTCCTATAGTAAAGCAACATGTGACTGTTTCATACAGCTTAGGCATTCCTATATAGTTCAAGTAATCAGAAGACCTGCTAGAAAATCTGACAACACTGCATGGTGAATAATGTAGCTTTTGAATACTTAAGTTCTTGTATAGCTTAYTGATGGGATTTGACTGGTTTGACTTGATCTTAAATCTGGATAATGCTAAATGCTATCTGCTACCTTGCTTGACCTTAAACGGCAGACCTGACCTGACACTCATTTAAGACCTCTTAAATCGATGGCTGACTCTCCGTCCACTTCTGAGACTAGTGGACCTTCTTGAAGGGAGGGCTGGGCAGAACTCATTGGTAGCTGTCAAGTGTGCCTAAAAAAAATTTTTAAACTGTATTTTTCTGACTTATAAAACGTTTTCTTCTTCAAAGGCTTAAGTTGCTGTTACCTTGGCTAGAAGCAAGAATTCATGAAGGCTGTGAAGAACCTGCTACTCACAACGCCTTGGCCAAGATCTACATTGACAGTAATAATAATCCAGAGCGGTTCCTTCGTGAGAATCCTTACTATGACAGCCGTGTAGTAGGCAAATATTGTGAAAAGAGAGACCCTCATCTGGCCTGCGTTGCTTATGAGAGGGGGCAGTGTGATCTGGAACTCATAAAGGTTAGCAAAACTGTGCTCATTTACGTGTTCAAGTTCTTGCTGCCTGAAGTGGAAGCCTGACAGGCTGTTTGCCTAATGCCTACAGAGTCCTGTCCTGTAGTCTCATCCGGGAGCTGAGGTAGGCAGGATTGGCCTCCATGGAGACAATAACTTATYTGCTAACCAGAGGAGCTCTTCTGCTATGTCAGAACTAAAAATATATAGCTTTACAGCTTTAAGGTACCCTTTGTTTCTTTAATTTGTCAGCTATGCTCAGTTTGGTCCAAGTACACTAGGTCAAACTGATTGATGTGCTAAGTTCTTAATTAGCTTGAGCTTTTTGACAAACCCTGAACGTTGATCAGCATAGAAAGGACAGATCTCGTTCTGCTCTGACTCTACAATAGAAAAAGAAGCTTCCCTGAAACTTCTGCGTGAGAGATGAAATTTTCCTGTGCCGTAGTTGACCTTAGAGTTGCTCTAATACTTGATTAGAAGKGAGGTAAATAGATGTTGACAGTCAAACTGCACATGTTTGTTCGGATAGCATTCTTCTRTTTTAAGCTTGTTGATTCCTAGAACCTCCCTCGGGAGTTTTGTGGGGTTCTCCAAACGTACTCTAGTCTCAAACTGGACACCAGAGTTCCATGTCAGCCTGTGGCTGCTGTGAAAGAAAACATTCTGCCTCCTCCTTGTACTTCTCTACGAGTATGTGCAAAGAATATCAGCTGTGCAGTAAATACCATTCCCTGACATGCCTCCTTTTGGATATTATAATGTGGCAAAATCTAGACTTGTCACTAAAAGTTGATGACTTTCCAGACTGAAGAAACTATTTGTGAAGCAGTAACTCCTGTAGATTAACCTGTAGCTGGCTAAGTTCAACCTGTTTCTTATTTCAGGCTGCAAAGGTGGCTCTGAAGTGTGGTTTCACTAGGAGATTTTGCTAGGACAGGTTTTAGCATTCTGGTTAACCATTTAAAACCTGACAGCACCAGTTTATTCCTTGATCTGATGCCATGAAGAAATGTTTCTGTTTATGAAGGAAAGATCTTCCTGTGTAAGAACTATTTTTAAGACACTGTCTTACCCTAGAAAAGAGTTTAAGACCACAAGTAGATAACTAACAGATGTAGTAATAATAAAGCAAAGTTGTAGAGACTACTGAGCTACTCCTAATAATGTGTTTATAGCAAAGTAGTTGAGATTCAACAGCTCATTTTCATACTAACAGAACATGACCTGTTAGTGGAAAACAGAGTAGGCCTTCAAGATTCTACTTTTATTTGGTGATTTGAAGTCAGTACCACCAATTAGATCATAACTGATAACCCTTCCCTGCTATCTTCCACTAGGAGATCCTCCACTTAATCTGCATCCTTCAGTTTAATACTTGAACAGGGAAAGTGCAGCCACCTGCTGCTCTGAGCACCTCAGTCGAAAGCTAATGACATCACATATGTATCGTGTTCCTAGCCTTAAACTCCAGCACCAYATTCCTTAAAGTTACTACTTAACACTTCCCAAGCAAGTGGCTCGCTTTCTAGGTTTAAAACTTAAGTTCTTCAGGCTTCTGCAGGTCTTCACTTCAAACAGAAGCAAATAGTTACTGTGAAGCTACTGTCACAGTATTTGTCTCGGGCAAAATCAAGAGAAGCTATAGAAACTCTGCTGGAGACCTTCTCCATGAGCCTTCCAGATCAGAGGTTGGGTAAGAACTTGTCTGTGGCATTTAGCAATGGTCAACAACTAGTTTTAGTCATTCTCTTAGACTGATTCATAGTTAGCTAAACCTGTCTTGTGGTTCTAGCCCTTAATATTTAATTCCAGTGTTCATAACTCTCTCCTCCTTCAGGTTTGCAATGAGAACTCGCTGTTCAAGAGTGAAGCTCGCTATCTGGTGCGCAGGAAGGATCCTGAGCTCTGGGCAAATGTTCTGGAGGAAAACAATCCGTTCAGGCGGCAGCTCATTGACCAGGTACAGTGCAACGGCTAAAGACCAGGCTCGATCCAATATGAGGAATATTCTGGAACATTAAAGATCTGTCTTCACCTGAGGTCCCTTGAGGCCCTATCTCAACCATACAGAAACTAAGAGCTTGAGTGACAAGTGACTCTGACCTTTATGGCCATAGTTACCAGTAGGATATTATAGCTGTATCCATGAGGGCATGAGTCTAAACTRTAGTCAGCACAGAAATAGTTCTTCATGTCTAATTATGAATATAAAATTTCTTTAAAGTGCTTATGCTTCTGAAATTTTGAAGCCTTAATTGATGGCTTGTCAGAATGGGTCAGCAACTGTCATATTTGGGGCAAACACTTAATTCTGTCTGATTTTTAGGTTGTCCAAACAGCTTTATCAGAGACACAGGACCCAGAAGAGGTTTCCGTCACTGTGAAGGCTTTTATGACTGCTGACTTGCCTAATGAATTGATTGAGCTGCTGGAGAAGATTGTCTTGGATAATTCTGTATTCAGTGAACACAGGTAAGAAGAAAGCTGTACAYACCAACTTAGTCGCTTCAGTGTCCCTTTAGATTGTCATGTGGGCCCCGTATTCTTGTGTCTATTGGTTCACCAAGAAAAGTAGTGTGCAGTCACAGGAAGAAACAGAATTGAGAAGCTCTCTGCTTCTAAGAGCAGAAGTGGTTCATGCCATTCACTTTACAGGGATGTGTTGGAAGGAAGGAAGCCTGGTACTGACAAGCTATTTCCTTGTTGAGAGCAAATAGCAATGCTCATTGACTTGGGTTTGAGAGCTCTCTGTTAGCTATAAAAGCAGGCACCTGCAGCTCTTATATGTACAGTATTTATCATTTTAAATACTGCATAATAATACCGGCTTATAACATCTTGTTCACCCAAGGAATCTCCAGAACTTGTTGATCCTGACTGCCATTAAGGCTGACCGCACTCGTGTCATGGAATACATCAATCGACTCGATAACTATGATGCCCCAGATATTGCAAATATTGCTATCAGTAATGAGCTGTATGAAGAAGCCTTTGCTATTTTCAGAAAATTTGATGTTAATACTTCGGCCATCCAGGTGAGATATAGTTCTGCATAAAGATGTAGAATGCTAGTAATAAGGAGAGTGGAATCAACTGTGCTGTTGCACCAAATTCTTCGTGAGTAACTGCTACTTGAGAGACACTTAAGAGAACAGTTCCTGTRTGGTATCAAGTTGGGAGAAATGGGCGTACACGTAAGACAAGTGACTCTGTTTAAAGGCAACAAAGGTTTCGGTGTGCATTGAAACAACTTGATCCGTGTGCACTGAGTGTGGTTCAGAGTGACTGCCGTGGAGACTCATTACTGAAAGAGGCAGGAGAAGTAAACACAAGCCTGTCATCTTGAGGCCAACATATTGAACTGCCMTGCGAGGCAGAGAAGATGTTGTAGTGACAGGAGTTTCATTCTGACAGTCCCCTGGGATGAAAGGACTTTTCTGAAAGCCRTTACCTTCATATTCCTTATATAGGAGCACCCTGTGCTCTCAAAGTAGTGTTCAGTTAGAAGACAATATTATAACTTCTATTTTTAACCTGCAACTTTCATTTAAAACAGGTGCTGATTGAACACATTGGCAATTTGGACCGTGCCTATGAATTTGCAGAGAGATGCAATGAACCGGCAGTGTGGAGCCAGTTAGCCAGAGCACAGCTTCAGAAGGACTTGGTGAAAGAAGCCATTGACTCCTATATAAAGGCAGATGATCCATCTGCCTACATGGAAGTTGTTCAAGCAGCTAATAAAAATGGTAAGACAAAACATCCTGAAGCTTGAATTGCTTGGACGTGAACTGAGTTACTGAATCTGCCCTGAGCAGGAAGACAGACAAACCTAAACTTCACRTGAAGGTGAATGTTCTTAAGAGTTTCTTAGTTCAGATGAGCATGTCTTAGTATCATGAAGGAGGAAATCCTGGAGTGAACTAGCCAAAGCTCTTTCTAAAGTGCCCTTTCTAAGACTATTTCTAAGCCAGTGCAGAATGGCTAAATAGAATATCTTAAATATTTCTTCTTCCTTCTAGATAACTGGGAGGACCTAGTCAAATTCTTACAGATGGCCAGGAAGAAGGCTAGAGAGTCTTATGTAGAGACTGAACTTATTTTTGCTTTGGCAAAAACCAATCGTCTCTCAGAACTGGAAGAGTTTATTAGTGGCCCTAATAACGCCCACATACAGCAGGTATGTCTTGATCACACTTTTAGTGCATGATCAGCTTTCCAAAGCTGGCTTATTCTTGATTCTTGCTCTTACTCTTTTTCACATTGGGTTCCTTCTCCAGGTTGGTGATCGCTGTTACGAAGAAGGGATGTATGAAGCAGCAAAGCTGCTCTATAACAATGTGTCTAACTTTGCTCGCCTGGCATCTACGTTGGTGCATCTTGGAGAGTACCAGGCAGCAGTGGACAGTGGCCGCAAAGCCAATAGCACAAGGACATGGAAGGAGGTAACAAACTCATATTYAGCGTTCGGAAGAATGTGCTCTGGTGTTGCTTTCAAGTATATGGCTTTTGAGCATGGAAATCCTTTGCTCTGTAAGTAATGCAAGAATTGAAACCAGTTATTTTTAACCGTCTAYACTGGCCTCTGGTGGTAGCTTGCTAGCTGTTTCTGGATGTAGAATGTGTTTGTTCTACATGCTGTTGTCTTATAAAGCTTTATTTCAGAACACTGTAAAACAAATAGCACAAGTTTTATAGTAATGGCTGTTTGAAACTGTACATAATCCTTGAATTTGGTGAAGTTTTACTAATGAACTTCCTCTCCTGTAATATGAGGAGACAGACTAACCATTACAGTGTTCTCCTGTGAATTGACTTATTTGCCAACTTTCATTGTAGGTCTGTTTTGCCTGTGTGGACGGAAAGGAATTCCGCTTGGCACAAATCTGTGGTTTACACATAGTAATCCATGCAGATGAACTTGAAGAGCTGATTAGTTATTATCAGGTAAAATCATTGWCAATGTCCCAGAAAACTTTATTAGCGGATACAGGCACGCTGTCTAAAGCTAAATGGTGATAGCTGAAACCAGATGCCCTGTAAGGCTGATCCTGGAGGGCTATGGAAATGAATTGGATTCATTATTCAATTTCTACTTCTTACTAGCTGTATACACATGTTTTTGTTTACTGCCTCTTGTTTTACCCTTCTATTGCTTTTTTGGAACCCAGAGTCTTACAAAATGAAGCTGTTAAGTTCAACAAGGTTTTTGTGATTTTTGAGATTAATTCTCCTCTTCCTAACATACAGGATCGTGGCTACTTTGAGGAACTGATTGCCCTTTTGGAAGCTGCTTTGGGTCTAGAGCGTGCTCATATGGGAATGTTTACTGAACTGGCCAT
The DNA here is from genome assembly GCF_003342845.1 of Nothoprocta perdicaria. Classification (NCBI taxonomy): domain Eukaryota; kingdom Metazoa; phylum Chordata; class Aves; order Tinamiformes; family Tinamidae; genus Nothoprocta; species Nothoprocta perdicaria. The sequence continues at coordinate 2,541,741 of NW_020455204.1, read as the reverse complement.
CTTGTACTCCAAATTCAAGCCTCAGAAAATGAGGGAACATTTGGAACTCTTCTGGTCTAGAGTTAATATTCCAAAGGTATGCAGCAAAGGTAGTTACACTGCAAGTGTAGTGAGGAAGCTGTCAGTGAATAAAGCTGACTGATCCCTTGTCTTGTCAGGTGCTCAGAGCTGCAGAACAGGCTCATCTGTGGGCAGAACTTGTATTTCTCTATGACAAGTATGAGGAGTATGACAATGCAATAATTACAATGATGAATCATCCCACTGATGCTTGGAAAGAAGGGCAGTTTAAAGACATTATTGCCAAGGTGAGTGTCTGGATAAGCTGATCTGAACCAGCTGCAGAAAGCTGTGGTGTGTGTTGTCTTTGTTTCCTTCCTTTAAGAACAAAGGCAAAAATGTACAACAGACTTATCTTAAAATAAATTTGTTTAAACCACTACCAGTTTTTCTGCTAAAGTTAAAACGGATCATAGGTCACAAGCAAGAGGTGTAAGCTTGTTTTGAGCTCACTGCTGTCTCAGTCCCAGGCTATAGCAGCTCTTGAATCTTACTGATCTTACGGGCTACAAGATGACGGCAACCCAAAGTGCTGGTTGTAAGACTACAAGTTCTACTGGCTTTAGGTGTTCAATAAACAGTCAAGTTACCCCTAACTCTAATGGGCTTCCTGTGCTGGAATCTCTTAGCTGGATAGGTTTAAATTAGTTTAGAGTATTTCTAATAGTCTTAATGCTGAACAAGAATTTCATATGAGAAACGTATGTGCTACTCTCTGTCCGTTAGAGTAAAGCTTCAACCTTTATTAAAGAATCAGATGAAACTGTGATGTGAGTTATGATTCAATCTAAGCATCTCAGACTTGTCTGCATTTGAAGTACTAAGTAAATGTCTAACTGTACAGGTGGCCAATGTGGAGCTGTACTACAAAGCCTTGCAGTTCTACTTGGACTACAAACCTTTGCTGATCAACGATCTTCTGCTTGTATTGTCTCCCCGACTGGATCACACCAGGACAGTCAATTTTTTCTCAAAGGTGGGTTTGGGGCAGGCAGTGTCAATGAACAAGAAATCCTGTCGTGTAGGTTAAGACATTTCATTCTGATTGCAGAAAGGGACTGACCTCTGTCAGGTGGCTTTTGATGTTGGAGATGCTGAAGGAATTAGTRTTCTAGGCAAGTTATGCTATTGTACTTTTGGACATGTGGAATAGCTTGTCTGAAGGGTAATGACAGCAAGCACTTACCATGCYTTGTTACAAGAGTTATAACTGCTTCAGGAGTATTGAGTATTTGAATTGCTATACTTAATCTCACACTGAAAACATCTTTATTGCAGGTTAATCAGCTACTTCTAGTAAAGCCTTATCTGCGTTCAGTCCAGAACCACAACAACAAAGGAGTTAATGAAGCTTTAAACAACCTCTTAACAGAGGAGGAGGACTACCAGGTGAGCACTGCCCGAAGCTGACACAGTGTGAAAGAGCCTTCAGTGGAGGGTAATTTCTGTGGTGCAGAGTATAATCAAAGGATTTTTAGGGGCATGGAGGGCTTGGCTCCTAGCGTGGTAATCGCAAACAAGCAGGTACAACAGTTTTTCTCTGAACAAAAAGCTTCGTGTAAAGGTAAATACCAAGCAGATATTCTGTAGTAGGCAATGCTTTTTTTATAAACAAACTTGCTTCTGCATTATTCTTATCTCATTGACTTCTGTTTGGAAGCTTATCTTTTTTGGCTTCTAAAGGATTAGCTTTTCTGTTATGACAAGTGAAGTTAGTGTGACCAAGTAGCRTTCTGTTGTGTCAAAAATCTTTTGGAGTGAGGCACCAAATATGCAGATCAAACAACACACAGCTATAACATCCAGTTGGCAGAACCTCAACTCTTGTGTTCTGTGCTTGGATGCTTCTCTGCTGTAGTTCTCACCTACTACCATCTTGATGCACGTTTAACAATCCTATTTGAAATAGGGTTTGCGAGCTTCCATTGATGCCTAYGACAACTTTGATAACATAACGTTGGCTCAGCGCCTGGAAAAGCATGAACTGATTGAGTTCAGGCGTATTGCAGCATACTTGTATAAGGGTAATAACCGCTGGAAGCAAAGCGTGGAGCTGTGCAAAAAAGATCGTCTGTATAAGGTGAGTCAATGCTTTCTCCTTTTTATTTCTAATTTTTTACTTATAATTCCTGACTTTCATTAAAAAAGAAAAAAGGGAGGAGTAGGGAGATTTACTAGAAGCATCTGAGCTATGAAGTTTCCTTAAAATCCAATAAAGTGCTGGATCATCAGTGAAGTGAAATCCAGTGCAATTAAATGCACATGATATAGCACGAGGAACTGACAGACAAGGGTGAGACTTAACTGTTGTCCCTTCTTTAGGATGCCATGCAGTATGCTGCAGAGTCCAAAGATGCAGAACTAGCTGAGAAGCTGCTTCAGTGGTTCCTGGAAGAAGGCAAGCAGGAGTGCTTTGCAGCCTGCCTTTTCACGTGTTATGACTTGCTGCACCCAGATGTAGTCCTCGAGTTGGCGTGGAGGCATAACATCATGGACTTTGCAATGCCTTATTTCATCCAAGTGATGAGAGAGTACCTTACCAAAGTGAGTATTGCACAGGCTGAGAAGCTAAGGCTTTCAGTCTGCTAGATTATTAGCATTATGCAAAGCAGGAAAAGCTCTTCTCGTTTATTCAGAGTACACTTCTCCCCCCGCGCGCCCCCCCCCCCCCCCCCAAAGTCTTCTGTGGAGTTTTGTGATTTTAATCGCTTGAAATTAGCCGTTTAAGCTTCAAATAGATGCCTTGGGACACGCAGGGAGAATAGTTAAACCTTAGCCTTTATTTAATGGATATAGGCAACTGCGTCCTTTTTAGAGCCGCTCCGTAGTTGAAACGGAGTATTTAAAATAAGGACTATCTTTCTTGCTTCTTTCTTAAGTATTGGAAGTACTCTTTACTGTCTTGTTAAAGAAAATATAGTTAATAAGTAACTAATACTATACACTATTCCTATATCAGCTTTAGGAAATGTTTATCCGCAGTGRAGATTCTGGGGAAAACCACTTTACGTAGTCCGACTGTACAATTCTTTCAGTTAATGAGAACCTCTCCCAGAATATAGACTATGTGTACTCCTGAAATGCTTGTCTCAAACACCTTAAGTTCTAAAACTCTTCGGATCTTTCCTTAAAAAGCTTTAGATTTGCATAGCATATTGCAGTAAGACCTTTCTTGAAGTCAGTGATCTAGAAGTGACTGCTTCAGCTTGCCTGCAATCAGTCGTGTTAAGTATTCCCCTCTGAATTTTCTTACAGGTTGATGGGCTGTTTTATAAGGTGACACTCTGATTTCAAACTCTGTGTTCATTTGTGTCCCTCAGTATCCTAGGATTCTGTTACAGGACTCTAGCTGTAGCTTCTGCCAGAAGAGCAATATAACTTAGCTCTAACTCATTTCCTGTTCACTCTCTAATGCTAAAAGGGTAACTATTCACAAACAGCCTGAAAATCCAACCAGACTCTGCTCTTCTTAATGGTAAACAGAAGCTAGTGATTGAGAAAGATGGGACCATTTGGACTCCTGATCACTGTACTGCAGATAACCAGGGGCAGGGAGGATGCAGTTCATAATTGAAGAAAAGTGGTTGCCACATAGCACTAAATTTTCTGAGTATAAATTCATTATTAGGCTGCAAGTTACTGAAGCAGTCTTGCAGGCCTAGTGAATCTGTTTGAAAAGTAGCAAGGCTTCTGTAGAAGATTTGCCACTTAATATGGTGAAAATACTTGCATGGATCTTAAATTTATCTTCCTCTTATTCCATTGAGGAGAAAAGGCCTAAGTCTAAGATGATGTTTCTGAAACTGCTGGTTGGATTTACAGGTGATCACACGTACTAAATACCAGATAACTTGCCAGAAGAAAAATCTGCACGGTGAAAGTGATTTACGTCAAAACTAATTTAGTTTATAAAATTAACTACAAAACATGCAAGTAGTGAATGGGTTTTTGTACATGTGGTACGTCTAAAAGTTGGTCACGTAACTAACTTCAAAGGCACAAAAGAATAGGCTGTGTCAACAGCGTGTGCTGCTTCTGGAACTTACCCATCTTTCTCTTRTGCACAAACCCCAGGTGGTTAAGCAGAGAGTAGCCCGTGTCCCAGGAGGGCCTAGGCGTGTGTGCTGGCACCCCCTTGGCAATCCTTAATACTAGGCTTAGGCAGCAAGTCAGAGATGGGCCCTTTACCGGACAGTCGCTCCTGCCCTTCGTCGGGGCATCGCTCGCTGCCGCTCCGGCAGAGGGAGGAGTAGCTCCYCTCTTGCCCGTTTCCCTTCAGTGCTCTAGGGGCGGTAAAGAGGGATTTCTATTCCAGTGTTATTCCGGGAAGGCTGTTAAGTTAACAGCTATAAGGGAACCAGTAGCTTGGGTGCCAGTCCTGAGAAGTTTCGTGCTTGAAATTAATGATCTCTCCCAGCTATGTTTGGCAGCTGCTGATTATTTCTGCTCTAAGGCAATTGGGAGGGCAGTTTACAACATAGCAGAATGCAGACTTTGGTGGTCCCCAGCCTGCCCTGCCAAAGGGAACACCTCATAGCTTAGGGACCTGGCATGAAAAGCTTTCAAGTGATGGTGTAGTTTCAAGGCACGGCCTTCATACGTTTCCTGTTCACTTCAATGTAGGTGGATAAACTTGATGCTTCTGAAAGCCTAAGAAAAGAAGAGGAACAAGTAGCTGAACCCACTCCAATAGTATTTGGTAGGTGAAAGACTTGGTTTTAATTGATTAGCTATTGTCACTTCTTTGGTCTCTCTTCATGAAGCTAACTTAAATGACTGCCTCCAGGCAAAGCCAGCTGGTCTCCACTAGCTACTAAGGTGGTTGTGTCTGTAGATGTACAAATTATTGAAGTGACATCTCACTCTTACAGTACTTAGACTCTTCAAAGTAGCGCCCTTCTTGCATAGCYTAGATGTCTAGTTTAGGAATAGCTTTTCAGCATGGTAACAGGAGAGGGRGCATCACAGCGTGCACAACCTCAGAAATAACAGAGTATCCTAATTCCTCTTGGTATTCTTTTCTAAGAGGAATGTGTCTGCTTTCTGCTTTTCCAAGTAGAAAAGCAGACTGGCTTTCTAGCTCATCCATTTTAAGACGTATGCAGCCAAAATTATGGCTGTCCTCAAGTGTACTGCTATTTTAGAAGCCCTTCTGAAGAGACATTCTGCTAACAAGCACCTAGAAGTGGCTGGTAAGGGAAGGATGTGACTGGTTCACTGTCTAATGTAAATGTTAACCTGAATTTAACATATGCATGAGGCATGTGTGCTCCTAGCCATGAAGACCGATCTTTCAAGAGTTATGTTCAAGCCTTTTGTGTTTACTTAACTAATAGCTTGAATTGCTTTACTTGTCAGTTTTGACTGTGCATGATGTAAACAGTATCAGTTTGTTTGGCTTTCAATATGGTCTCTTCAAAACAAGTCACATTAATCATGCCCTCARGATGAGTTGGTTACTCATCTGAAATCTGCCTTGCTTTCTTAGTTTGCAGGTGGCAAGAGCAGATGGCCTTGGTGCCCACTTCATGTGGTGCATGTCAGATTATAGTGTAATGTGCTAGTTCTGTGCTTGCACWATAGCTAGTTTTAGCTCCTAGTCCTGTCCCATAGCACTACTAGTGTTAAGAAAGCCCGAGYTCTTAAACTAACTTTCTCTTTCCCATGCTTTTCTAGGCCAGCAGTTGATGTTGACAGCAGGCCCCAGTGCAGTACCTCCCCAGGCRAACTTCCCATATGGATACACAGCACCGGGATTCACCCAGCCGCCTGTTTATGGTTTCAATATGTAACTAGCTCTCTGACAGACCTTTGCTGTCTCTATTCGCTTCCTTCCCGTCCCTTTTTAACTTCTCCAAGAAGTGTACGATGGTTCTAAGGCACAGATGACCCTCTGTTGGCTGAACACTTGCTGCCCTGCTCAGTGAGGAGACTTCAACGGATGCCTGTTGCTGTTATTTATTGATTATTGTCCAGTTACATTTCAACCTCTGAAAGGCAGCTTTTGTTAATGACATTGTGAGACTCTTGTCTGAAGTTAAGGCACTATTTCACTAACTCATATAGCAATAACTGCTTGAGGCYAGGGGGAAGAGAGCCTTTTTTTTTTCTATTTTTTTTTTTTTTTTCCCCCCTCTCTCTCCTTTCCCCTTTTGCAAAACCTATTGAAGGCAGCTGGGAAAAAAATGCCTGGCACCAAGTTGTTAAAGCTTTAGCTGAAGCTACAGAAGTAGCAGGGAAATCAACAATTCAGTGAAGCATCTCCTTAAGGATGAATTGTTAAAAGCTTGTGTACATCTGACTACCCCATTTTGTTTGCAATCGTATGCACAAAAGAACATGGGCTTTCTAATATATGTGCTCTGAATGTTTAGAGGAGAATTGGGAAAGTTTCCTTTTCTGGACAATGCTGTTGGGGTTCAGGTGGAGTCTGTTCTATATTTTCTGGAGTAGATCTGAGACTTAAAGAAAATAAATCTTCTCATACCAGAGAGCAAACATTTCCCAGATCCTTTTTGTTTAACCAGAGGAGTGCATGTTACTTGTTGACATTAAATGGTACTAAAGGATATCTCAGCTGTGTGGCAAGAGAACACTGGAGTGTGCATGGGCTGCCAAATACTAGAGATGCAAGAGCACAGTGTCAGGGTTGGGGAGGGGGCACTTTCTGCTAAAATATTGAGGCAGTAGGGCCATAATCCTGACTTTTTATTTGCACCTTTAACTGATTCTGGCAATGGCTTCCTGCCACACCGTGTTCTGACCCTTTCTGGTGGGCAGAGTCAGCACCATCTGACTTGACTTAGCAGGGTGCAGTGACTCAGCCTTGCTACGCTGCAGTCATATCAATAGCGTGCCCACCACCCACCTCTTTCTTTGAGAATGCCAACAGGGATATACTACTACTTTGTGCCACTCTTCAAATACATGTATCATTAACATTTTATGTACTTAGATAACAATGTATAATTTATGGTTATGAATCTTGTGCTAATCATGAATATTATAAAAGTCCAACTATAAATGTAAAACTGCAGTATCCACTGTGTGGCTCTAGTCTTAATATCTTGGGGCTGGGAACTGGTCACTAGTAATGCAATACTTCTACTAGCACCAGCTTTCTTACTGTGACAAGCAAGGGTGCTGGGCAGAAAARGGGACACTTGTCCAAGGCACCTAGCATGGGCTGCTTGACAATTCATTTGAAAAGGAGTTGCAGTCTCTTCTGTGGACACGTTGGCACAGCTTGTTGTGTAACTCCTTCCTGCAGCGTAATCTCTGCGCATGACTTCACTCGCATAACTGGAAAAGTGCCGGAAAATGCATGCTCAGTGGTGTGCTGGGGGSATGTGCTTCAGTCTTTTCCAATAAAATGTTAATATAGTGGCAGTTGTGGTAAGTGACACTTTCCATACTCAATTCTGCTCTAACAGAGCAAAATATCTTAATGCCAATCAGTGGAAACAAGCTGTGAAATCAGTAAGAGGAGACTAYGGCTGGGTACAATTTTAATGAGTATATTGGCATTTCTATCCTATAGGGCACTATGGTGCCATATCCAGTTTCCTGGCACAAACACACTGTGTTAATAAAACACACTAACCTTGGTTTTGTACCCATCAGCTTTYAGTGGCTCAGCTTGGACTACTGACCCGCTAATATGGGCAAGCAAACCTTATACTCCATGCAGACTTCCTCCCAGAGCAGGAATTAATCAGATAAATCACTGCTGCTTATAGTTTGCAAACATCATTATGTGTCAACAGGAATTTGGCAGCTGGAACTGAAAACCAGCTGTAGGATTAGTTTGTGGGATGGCTGTGGGAGGGATTTTTTTCCCTTTCGCTAAGGAAACTCACTGTGACTTTATAGCCACAACCACAGGCTGAAACTAGAATACAGTAAACTGCTCGATTAAGTACTAGAATGTCTTACAACCAGTAGAGAATTGAAWTCATCTGAGGATCCTTAATAGCTTCAGTCTTAGAATTTTAATTACAAGAACGTAATAGAGTTCTCGAAGCAAAGCTTTGCTTAGTAGTAGTATCTTAGGCCCTTGCTAAGTGCAATGGCTTTTGTGAATTCAGTGATGTATTTGCATTCTAAAATGTGTACAGAAACATTTCTTGAACAAACTCTTGCATAATGGAGTACTTAACTGAGAATCCGATAGTAAGTCACTCTGAGCAGGAAACAACCCCTCTTTAAGGTTAAGTGGAAGGCTTGATTCAATTTATGAAGTTATATATTATAAAGTTATAAAGGGTCCATGCAGCTTTCCAAAACTTACATAAGATTGTCTTACAGAAAACCTTATTTAAAAGTTCATTGGTACTAATTGTGGGGGTAATGTGGGCAAAAGTAACAACCTAAGGTCCAACACTTAATTATGATGCAGTAGCTGCTTTTTTTTTAGCAGTGATACCACCCAAAGCTGACACTTAGCAGGATGTGAATCCCTTAAGGTTATTTAAAAAAAAAAAAAAAAAAAGGAAACAGTGTGGGGCTTTCTCTTTTTTTTTTTTTTTTTTTTCTTCCTCATAGCAAAGCCAGTAATAATTATTTGGAAGCATAAAGTTTTTCCTATGCTTCCTGAACTTTAAACAGACAAGTGAAGAATTTATTATCTGATATCCCCTGAGTTGAATGAGTGTAGATGGCTCTGTACTTTGCCACATGTGATAAACTTGGGAACTGCTGCCTAGTTAATGTTTATGCTCTTGCGTGTGCCACTTTAATTGGCAGGCTAGAACTGAGAAACTAATAGTGTGACTAGAATAGCAGTGGGTCCAATTTGTCCTGGAAAAAAAAAAGCCCTTGAGAGGCAAGAGAACTTGAATTTTGGAGCATGTAGCACTGCATGTACCAGCTTCTGATAACAAGCTGCAGAGATGATGTATATGCTGCCTTGAGATGGAGTAGGCATCTTATCTGTAGAATTCATTCCTGTATTTCTGAGTTCTCGGTGTTCCCTTGTGCGTACTTTTGTATCACTTCTGTTTCCAGCCTGAGTGCATTTTGCAGCATATTCTGAGTGTTTCAATCTCATTTATTCCCACAAGTCAAATGGGAGCAGCTTGACTTTGTGATAAGATTCTGTGGAACACAGAATTGGTAATACTGGTATATGGTTAAGTTGCAACATGCAGAGGAAGTTGGTACTTGTTAAAGCAATCCCAAGGTGCAGTGGTCCAGCGGTCCAGCTTAACAGATTTATGGATCTTTTTATTCTTTTATACCCTTTACTTCAGGAAATAGTTGGCCTTCAAAGAGTTGGTTGCTGTTGGAGTGGTTTTGTTTTTTTCAGTGCTGCTTGGATTCTGTGGGCAGCTTTCCAGGGTAATGACTGATCCTGACTCATGCTCTACTAGTAAAATGCTGCAAAAGTCTTAGCATTGGTATGTGTCAATCTGGGTCTCTGCTTCTAGAGCCCTTTAGGCCTTTCTGGAAAGGATCAAAAAAATCTTTCTTTTTGCCTAAAATGTGCCCTAATATTGCCAACTTTTAAGCATTAAAATCATAATCTGAAATACAGTCGGTGAAGGGTAAGTCTTGTTTTTCTTTGTTTTTAAATTTAAAAGTTGAGTCAAATTGAGAGGTTTTCAGTCACATGTTCTCTTATGTGGCTTTAACTTGAGGGTTTTTTTATGCCTTTTCTGTTGTTTTCATGAAAACTTTAGAAGTCTCTTAATCTCAAAATCTCAAAATCTTCTACTCTACCCCTGTCATGATAGTCATTACAAAAGGAAAAAAAACCTCACATGAGATGTGTTTTTCTTCAGATCTGCAGTATGATCCAGGCACAAATTTCCAAAGCGCTGGCTTTCCTGCTAAGAAGTTATCAGTGAGTTTGGGTGAGGATGTGGTTGTTACTAGCTCTCAGGAAGCTTTCCTTTTGGATGCGGCTTCCTCTGGTCAGAGGGAGGGAGCGGGAAGTGGCCTCCCATCCAGTAAATTGCTAACTGGGCTTGTCAACKTGAATAGCTTCTTTTAGTAATGTATCACAGTGCAGAAAACATGACCTTGTTCTAAATGCAGTGAACACTGTCTGTAGTGCCTGGTTTTATCTTTTGAGTTGTGCCAGGGGGCCTCAAGATTATAACGAAGGAGACTCTTTGGGGCTTTATTAGAAATCTTGGAGCCCGTGGGGAGTTTTAAGCTGTGCGGGTGGAGATAGAGCTTTAGAGACTCTGTGATCTTGGTGAATACTCTCGAGTATTAACGGGAGCCCTTTCTGCATGCCTGCTCAGGTGGGAATGCTGCCTGTTGATGCAGGGTAGCATCATCTTTTCGTAGTCTTGGTGGCTCCTGCTGCTCATGCCTGAAGCTCGTTGGGAAAATCCTAAATTTGATCTGCTCCATTGAAACCAGTCTCTTCTGTGTAAAAGAACCATTTGTTCTGCTGAGAAATTTGAGAGGAAAGAAGTTTCCTTATCCTTATTCTAAGTCGTGTGGCGTAATAAGAAAAGCTTGCAACAGYTGATGTCTGCAGAACACTTCTTGGCCAGTTCTGGTATCTATGGAGCTGATTATTCCTGTGAGATGGAGAGGCTGTTATTGATTCGAGGATATATGATAGGAAGTTATCTGTCTATGTTGGCTTCATACGATGGTTCACAAACCTGGGTTGTGCTGCAGGGTGCCTGCAAGTGGTGCCCATAATGAAGGCAAGGGAGCAAACAAGTTGGACCTCATCGAGCGTTGTTAGTGTCTGTGTGCTTTCAAGGATCATTAGAGCTGTCTGCAATCAGTGTTTGTGTTCCTTTTGAGAAAAGGATCCTCTGTGAAAGCTGCAAAGGGTAGATTTTCCTTCTGGTTTTCATCTTGAGTGCTTGTTTTTATCTTGAGTGCTTGTTTTTAATCCTCTGATTGCTGGCCCTGGAGGGGTGACACGAGGGGTGCAGGCTAAGCAGCACTTGACTCGGTATTTAAATTTTTTTAATCTGTTTTTATGGCAGCAGGGGGACAAGTGCCAGCCATCAGCAGTGGAAATGGGCTCAGGTTGTCAGATGTTTCTGTGAAAATTCCTGAACCCAGAACGCTCCAATACAAGGCTTGATAACGTGGCMGTAATGTAAAAGGGCTATTACTGGGTTGACCAACCTGTCCCTCAGAGATGCTCTTGACCTTTCAAGCCTGGTCAAGTCTTTACTTACATTTAAGTCACTTACGGGATTTAAAATACACTTTTGCAACCTCTAGTGTTTCAGAGGTTGCAAATCCTCCTTGGAAGGTCCTCTGCTCCGGTCTTTCTGCTGACCAATACTGTTAGCAGCTTCTTGGAGGTCAGGTTGTTGTGGTCTGTAATCCGCCCTGTCATTAAATACATATAATCCATTACCTGTTCAGCCAAGTAAGCACCCCTGTTTATCCCATTGGGACCGCTGAGAGTTCAGCGTGTGCTGAAGGGTTTTCTTGGCCAGGATGAGACCAGGCACCGGTCTGGCTGATCTGGCGCTTTGGGGCCTGTAACAGCCAGGTAATGGTGGCCACAGCGCAGTAGTAACCAGCTCTTCTGGTAGGCACGAACACGCTGAGAGAGGAGCAGGGAAAGAGTTAGCGAGGGCCTGTGGGCACTAACCGGAATTGTKTGCCAGCTCTGTAAGGATTTATCTCATTTTGTAGCCCTCCAACTGCTGTTCCCAGCTCTCCTGCCTCCGCGGGTAGGACAGTGAGTGTCTGCTCCTTCCTGTTTGTTGCTCATGGCTCTTGTGCTTCGGCCGTGGCTGCTGCGCGCTCCAGATAAGCTCCAGATAAGCTGCGCGTGGCAGATGTAAAGAGCAGAGAGGTGGATGGGAGCTTGGTCCGGAGGGGCTGGACCCTCCTTTCCAGGAGCTTCCTGGGGACCGTGAAACCCCTATTTCGAGAACTTGACGGGTACAAAACGGGCACACTTGGGGTCATTTTCCGTGTTCACTTGTTGGCTTCTTCCCGCCCTCGGTTCCGCTTCCCTCTCGTTTTGGGGCCGTGTCCCCCGCGCGGAGGGGGGGGGCGTGTCCCGCGCGCGGAGGGGGGGGCGTGTCCCGCGCGCGGAGGGGGGGGGGCGTGT
>NW_020455204.1:2513706-2528966 GCF_003342845.1 Nothoprocta perdicaria | reverse complement strand
CGGGGCGGGCGGCACCGCTGTCCCGCGCCCCGCCTTTGTGTCCCGGGGCCCCGCGCGCCGCCGCTCCCCTTTGTCCCGACCCGTCCGGGCTGCGCCTGCCCCGGGGCGGGCGCCCACGCGGGGGGACCCACGCGAGGACAAGGCGCGGTTGCTCCCTGTCACACCCCCCTCGTCCCGCCGTCGCCTCCAGCGCCGGGAGCCGCGGCGGGAAGCGGCCGCAGCCCCGGAGCTGCCCCCGGAGTCCGCAGGGGGACCCGCGTGGGGACAGGGGACGCGGTGGGGCCGCCCCACGGGAGCCGCGCGTGGAGGAGCCCTGGCGGGGCCGGGCGGGGCCAGAAGGACCYTGCTGAGAGAAGGACCCTATTGAGATGCTGGTCCCGGCCTCGTCTGCAGCAATCAGCGTAATTGGCTAGTGGGCAGGAGGCCCGGGCAGCCTCCGTGCCTCTAATTGTGTTAGCAGCCACCGCGGGGAGCGCCGCGTTAACCCCCCGCGCCCCGGCCGCGCAGCTCAGCCTCTGCACGTGCTGCTCCCTTGAAGGCGTTTCCTGATGGTTTGGGGTTTTTGGGTAACTCTCTCTGCTGTCAGGTGCCTCTGCTCCAAAGCCGGTGTCTGGAGAGCTGGGGGTGTCCAAGGGGGCTAATCCTGCCCCTCCGTGTCCCCGTCTGTGTCCCCTGCCGTGTCCCCGTCCAAGAGCAACAGCTCTTGGACACGGAGGTTCAGCACAACCCTCCCGGGTTTAAGCTTCGTTAAGAAGCTGCCTCGCCAGCACAAAGACCGGCTTTATGCTGCCCTGAACAAGGGCCACGTCTCTACCTTCCCGGCGGTCTCCTGGCCGGGTTCCGGCGCCCCGCGATGCGTTTGGGTCGGCTCGAGGGCGGCTCGCAGGGCTCTGCGCAGAGCCCGGCGCCCAGGTCGGGTGCAGAAAGCCAAGGACACGGGGAGCTGAGCCGGGCTCATGGAGGCTGCCTGGTGAGAGGCTCTGCCCAGCCCTAAGCGCAGCCCTAAGCGCAGCCCTGCTCTGCCTTTAGCCGGCCGTGGGGCCCGGGCTCTGCTGGCGCCCGGCCCCACCACTGCACCAGGGCCCTTCCTACCCACGCAGCCTTCCCTGCCCGGGGACACGCGTTCCCGGGCACTTCCTGCGCCTCCCGCCTTGGAAGGAGCTCTTGTGGCTCCTGCTCTAATGTTTGCCAGATGTGCCGAGCGCCGCTGGAAGTGACGGTGCCTTCGGTGCCACTACAAGCGCCGAGGGAAGTMAGAAGGGCTGTGGCCTTGGGCCCCTCTCCAGCACATCCCTTCAGCACGRAGCCTGGGGCCATTTGGGAAACAAAGCAGGAATTCAAGCTCTTCTTCTGTGCTAATCTCTTGATATGATCTGTCTTAGGAAATCTTGTTTCAACACAACAGGGAACTCCAGAGCTGGCTCTGGAAGCTGTGATTGCACCGCACAGATCCTTGCTCCTTTCCCAATTGTTCCTTTCTCAAATGTGCCAAGTCCCTCCAGGCTGCCAGGGCCACCTGGGGAGGAGCGGGAGAGGTTGGGGATGGCCCCAGGTCCTGTGTGTTCTCTGGTGTAGAGCTGCTGTGGATGCTTGGGGCTCACTGAAGAGTGCATGTTCCCCACACAAACACTTTGGTCCTAAATTTGAGGATCCGGATAGTGGATCCACTGCATTTCCTTCTGAGGACCACAGGAAGGATCTGTGAGGGTGGAGGGAACCGATCTTGCTGGCTCTGCTGGTCCTTTGGGACCGGGCTGAGGATTCCCCTGGAGATCCGGCTGCTGGAGGAGCCTCCTTAGACTCTCAAAGGAGACATTGGAGAGTTGAGGGGGAAAGACTCTGTCAAAGCATTGAGCTGCTCAGCTTCTTCAGCCTGAAGTGGTTCTGGGTGAGCTGGGGTTAAACCCAAGCCTTGCAAYGTGCATTTATGAGGTTTTCGGCTGTCTGCTCTGCTTGCCGTTCYGCAGGGTGCCGTTGGGCCTCGGCTGACGCAAACCGTCAGGAGGAGCCGTCCGTCTTCCCGGGCGAGCTGACAGCGCGGGGAGCTGCGTGGCCGCGCGGGGCGCGAGCCTGGGCCGTATCCCTGCCCTGCCGACCCCGCTGTGCCTGGCACCAGGGAAGGGGGTTTGCTGCCTGTTCCTCTCGCTGCGCTCCAGTGCCTTGAACCGTCCGGCCCAGCTGTCATTCCCCCTGCCCGCTACCCGCTGACGTCTCTGAGCTGAGTCAAAGTCCTCGCGTGTTTTGATTCAAATGACCAACGAATCGCTCTGGAGCAAAAGATCAGAGCGCCTGGCATTTGATGCTGTGAATTAGCCAAGGCGTTTTAGCCATTTTTGAGATGTTTTCACCMTCCTCCCCCTGCACAAAGCTTGGTATGCGGGGAGGAGGAGGCTGCTTGGCCCTCCTGCAGGGACAGGTTGTGCCAGGAGCCCCTGCACTTGAGCTGTACCTGGAAAAAAGGACGGTGAGCAGAGGAGTGGTGGAAGAACCGCCTGTTGAAACAGGCCGTTTCCAGTAAGAAGAGGGACAAATTTCCCCATCCCGGTCCCCAGTGTTATCGYGGCGCTGTTTGCACAGGGCTGTTTACCCACGCAGCAGCCCCGGGCACGGGGGCACGTTCCGTGTTTGCAGTTCGGTGCATCCCCGAGGGGCTATGGGGCTGGCCGGCCTGCTCGTGGCCGTGCTCGTGGTGACAAACGTGACCACGTTGGTATTGACTGATGAACCCGGTGAGACCCTGCTGGCCTTGCCCGGGCCACGTGGGACACGCGCCAGGGCCTGGACGTCTCCCGCACTGTGCAGGGATGTTTTCCGAGGAGAGAGGACCTGCTGCAGGGTGCTTGTTTTCAACTCCCAACAGCCGYGCAGGCTTCCAGGGAAGCACCTGTGTTGTGGCTACAGCCTCCCCGTCCTCCGGGCCTTCCCGGGGCTCTTTCCGTGGCCGTTGCCTCCATGTGAGAGGTGGAAAGGGAAAGCCGAGGAGATGCCCGGTTCAYGGGGAGCATTGGCAGGGCAGCCCGGGAGGGATCCGAGCCGTGCCCGTGCCCAAGGGCAGCTCTGCCAGGCAGAAGTGTCGCAGGCACCCGGCCCAGCTCCTTCCATCATCCCATTTCACAAGGAGCATTGCAAGGGGGCAGGGAGGGGGGAAGCCTGTTAAACCAGTTTCACTGCTGGAGAA
Organism: Nothoprocta perdicaria; assembly: GCF_003342845.1. Classification (NCBI taxonomy): domain Eukaryota; kingdom Metazoa; phylum Chordata; class Aves; order Tinamiformes; family Tinamidae; genus Nothoprocta; species Nothoprocta perdicaria. The sequence goes on along the minus strand of NW_020455204.1, from coordinate 2,525,788 downwards.
AGGCTGTGGATTTCTCCACTGCTTTGCTTAATTAATTAGTCCTCTTTAGCTTAATTAGGCTAAGTGTGATGATGGCCCAAGCGCAGTGGGATTGTGGGCCCTAGAGAGGACCAAGTCGCCCTGCAGCAGGGAGAGGGGATGGGAATTGCTGAGAGGCTGATGTGGAGCCCAGCGCCCACGTGAGGGGTGTTTCAGGTGTGGGTCAGCGCTGCCTTCCTGCCCTTGCTGCGCTCCGAGCTCTGCCCCGCTGCTTCCTCCCCTTAGGGGTAATCCCTGCAGCCTGGTGAGAGCATCCTGTGAAACCTGAACCTGAGGGGAGCGTTTTCCATGGAAATCAGGTGCTTGTGTGGCTGGGACCTGGCCCTTGAAAGGGGAGGCTGAGCTGGCTACAGGTGCCCGAGCGCCTCGGGACGGCGGCAGCTCCGCTGATGCAGGGAAGGCGCCCGGCAGCCCTGGCTCGGCGGGACGCAGCCGGCGCCTCTGCAGCGCGGAGGGGTCGCTTGGCCGCATCCTCGCGCTGTCCTCGAGCCCCTTCTCTCCCTGCCAGCTCCCCGGCGCCGTGTCAAGGGCAGTGCCGTGTCCCCACGTAGCTCCTGGCCGGCCCCCAGCGGGGCTGGAGCCTCTCCTGTGGAAACAAAGGCGCTTGTTGTCTCCCAAACGCTCCTTTATCCCTGCTCCGGCGCCCGCGAGCTCCCTGCGCACAGGGGACAGTTCTGTGCCTGGGGAGCACATGTCTGGAGCCATCCAGGGAAGATCCGTGTCCTCTCCCAAGGCCAGCAGCGCGACCTTTGCTGAAGGACGTCCTGGCTCCGCGTGCGCCGCGAGCCTTGGCCCCGGCCGGTGCCTCCGCTGCCTCTCGTGCTCTTTCACCTCCTGCGCGCCCCGCGCCCGCTGCTCCTGCTGACTCGGCAGCGCTGCGAGGGCTCAAGCTGCCGGGTAAAGTCCAGGTAAACAGGTTGCTCTCAGGGGCGAGGGACATGCTCTGCGAGGAGCTCGCCCACCCTGGAGGGAATGGAGAAATGTGTTTGCCTGGAAGCAGGTGTTCTTGGAATGGAAGGGGAGAGGCTGCTTTGATCAGCCCTGTTCCAGGGAGGAAGGGGCTGGGTGGTGGGGTCCTCTGGCCCCCTGTGTCTGCAGGGAGAGGAAGAGACAGGGAAGGTTGCCCAAAGTGACAAGGTGCCTCTCAAGTCCCTGCTTGGCCTTTCCCGTGGGAGCTTCCTGGGGCTGTGTTCCCCGGAGCCCCGTTGCCTGCCCCGTGGTTGGTTTATGCACAAGCAGCAGTGGCCCCTTTGCCTGGCTACTTCCAGGTAGCCACGGAAGGGGGTACAGAGCATCCCGTGTCCTTATCCCATGTGGCTGCAGGGATGATCCCGCAGGCCCGTGGATGGTGTTGCCCTCTCTGTGTGGCCTCTGCTGTTCCCTGGACCGGCCTTGACCCCAGGTGTGTTTTTCCCTGGGCTTCTGTTTGCGTTTCAGCTGTTTTMCCGATGTTTGGCACAGAGTCAGCGCTGGTCAGCAGCGGCAGGAGCGAGGGGAGGAGCAGCAGCCTGGGCCTGGGCGCTGCAGCTGGTGCCAAAACGTGCCCTGCTCCAGACCTTGGAGCTGTGCTGCGAACCGGGGACCCTGGGGCATGAAGCGTCTGCCCAGGCTGGATCCTGACCCTGGTGCTGGGATCCCCTTGGGATTGGGAGCTCGGCTCCGTGCACGGGAGCAGAGAGGCTCCCTCTGCCCCAAGGGGGGCAGCTGGCGCAGGTAGCAGGACACAGTCTGGATAGTGGCACCCACTCAAGTTACCCCCGTGTTAAACTGGTGGCCACGAAGCGAGCGTAGGAGGCTGGAGCCTCTTCCCGCGCCTGCAAGTGGGAGATCCCAGCCATGCCATGGCCAGGAGGGGATGAGGAGCACAGGGAGGAAGATAAGGACTGTTACCAACACGCTAYGTGTGCTGGGGAGCCCAAAGCAAACGCATCCTGTGCTTTTTCTCCCCATGCAAAGGCCATTATAAAAAGCTCCTTTTTACCTCTTTCCCTCCTCTGATCGACAACCCTCGCAGCCCAAGTCGTTCCCTGGAGCAGTGGTTCCCACAGCAGGCAGCCGAGTCAGGGTTGGATCTGCGGCCGGCGGGCAGAGCTCGGCAGTGTCCCGCAGCACTGCGGGTGCAGGAGCAGCACGAGCGCCGCGAGCCGGCCACACTGCGTGGGTGCAGAGGCATCTCCGCGGCTGTGGGACCTCTTCACACAGTGCAATCCTCTTCACACAGTGCGATGGGGGCCCGGCAGCCTCGTGCAGGGCACAGGATGGGGCTCATTTGTTGTGTGAGAGCAAGGGGGTCTGCAAATGGGCCGCCCTGGCAGTGGGGCTGCAGCAGGGCCCCACAGCCCTGGTCCTGTGCGCCCTGTGCTGCACTTTGGTGTGGGGCAAGCGCTGCCGAATGTGGGGCGAATGATGGGTATTGCAGTAGAAACAGGATTTGGGGTGGCAGGTGTGTGCGTGGCCCTGGCAGGCCATGAAATGCCTTCCTTGTCATCCTCTTTGTAAAACCCCATGTGGGCTCCGTGCTGCTGGGGCTCCAAGTGGGACAGAGGCGCCTTGCCGTAGGACTTGGAAATTGCTGCTGTGGATCCGTCCCTTTCCCGCCTCTCATCCATCCGCTCACCTGCAGCCGAGTGGAGTGTGGGGCCCCACTGGGAAGCAGCTCAAGGAGCAGTCCCCAGAGCAGAGGCTTGTTTGCTCCCTGCTCACGGAAACCTGGCCCTGCCTGGGCTCAGAGCGCTGCAGCCTGCGTGTCCGAGCGGCGCCGGCGCCGCTGGTGCAGCCGTGAGCCCGGGCGTCCCCGCGCTCTCTTGCAGGCGGCCTCGCGGGGGGCATCGAGATCTGCATTACATTCCCCACTGAGTACGTGAAGACGCAGCTGCAGCTGGATGAGAAGGCGAATCCTCCGCGCTACAAGGGCATCGGTGAGTGCAGAGCCCGGGCGCTGTGGGCTGCTCGGCCAGGGGGATCTCGGTGGGGCCCCGGACACCAGGATCTCCCTTCCCGGGCCTCTCTGGGGCTCTTGGGCCCCGTGATGCGAGGGGTGGGCGCCCCAGCAGTGCTCGCGTGGTGGGTGACGCCTCTTTTCGTGTGCTCTGCCCCAGGTGACTGCGTGAAGCAGACGGTCCGTGACCATGGTGTGCGTGGGCTCTACCGGGGGCTCAGCTCRCTCGTGTACGGCTCCATCCCCAAGGCCGCCGTGAGGTAGGTGTCCCCTGCGTGGACGGGGTGTCCCATGTGGGCCGGTGGAGCCCCTGCGGGGCCACCTGCGAGTCATTCCAGCCCTCAGCCCCATTGCCCTGKGAGGGATTTTTTCTCAGCAGTGGCGGATGAGTGTCTGTGGATCCCTGCTTGTCCTCTCACACGGCAGCAGGTCAGGATGGGCCGTTGCTGGACCTGGCAAGAGCAGCCCTGCTGTCCCCTGCAGTAATGTGTGGCCGCTGGGCTGCCCACAGGCAGCACTCGGTGCATCTTCAGCCYGTGCCCCAGTGCCCACAGGATTGGCACTGTGTCCTTCTCCGCAGGTTCGGCATGTTCGAGTTCCTCAGCAACCAGATGAGGGACGAGCAGGGCAAGCTGGACAGCACGCGGGGCCTCGTGTGCGGGCTGGGCGCCGGCGTGGCCGAGGCCGTGGTGGTCGTGTGTCCCATGGAGACCGTGAAGGTAGGAGCAAGAGCAGCTGCCTGGCACTATGGGGTCCCCTTGGTGCTCGCCAGCGCTGGTGGCYGGGGAGCTTGAGGGGTCCTGTGTTGGGATGGAGCAAATGGAAGGGATCCCRTGTCGGGATGCAGCTTGTGGATGCTGCTCTGACATTTCTCCCACCTCTGCCTGGAAAAACCCAGCCTGGGGCTTGGATGGATCCTTGGAGCTGGGGGTCTGCTGGGTTCGGGTGCCCCCGCGTGGTGGATCCCTGGGAACATGAGGGGAGACGCGGGTCTGTTCTGCCCAGCGGGGCTGTCCTTTCCCTCCTGTGTCCCTGCTCCTGCTTTGCACAGGGATGTGATGCTGTTGGCCTCTGTTTCCAGTCCTGCAGGTTTCACTGGTTTCAGAACTGTCTTCAGAGCCCATCCAGAGGCGGGAGGCAGCCTCATCAGCGCAGGGACGCTTCTCCTCTCCCTTCTGCTGGGACCAACATCTTGTCTCCCCGCAGGTGAAGTTCATCCACGACCAGTGCTCCCCGCAGCCGAAATACCGCGGCTTCTTCCACGGCGTGAGGGAGATCGTCCGGGAACAGGGTGAGTCCCTAGGGAGCCGCGTCCCCGGGTGCCCCCGAGCTGAGGGGCAGGAGAAAGGGGTCATGGGCTGGGACCCGCTGCCGTCCATAGGGCTGGGAGCCACCTCCCAAGGGAGAGCCCTGTGGCTCGGAGCTGTCCCTGCTTCAACCTGGCTGTGAGCAGCCTGGCAGTGTGGGGAGGCTGATGAGGAGGTTTCATGTCCATCCGAGCACGTGGTGGCGCCACATGGGACCTCATTGGAGTGGGACAGCTGGGGTCATGATGGRCTCAAGGTTGGGGCTCCCCTCTGACGCCCTCCTTTGCTGCAGGGCTGAAGGGGACCTACCAGGGCTTAACCGCGACCGTGCTCAAGCAAGGCTCCAACCAGGCCATTCGCTTCTTCGTCATGACGTCCCTCAAGAACTGGTACAAAGGTACTGAACCTCCGTCCCCCCTGACCTGCCTCCMTAGGCCACCCTGGCTGTGCCCACCAGCAACCTGAGCCCATCCACTGGGAACATGGTTGGAGTTTCCATAAAGCTTCTTCTCCTCTTGGCCTTTTGTAAAGGGGAGGCAGATAAAGGCTGGGGGAAGGGGTGTCTCCAGCTCGTGGGGCTGAGCTGCGCTGGGGCTCCCAGCTGGAGCATCACCCTCCTGTGCCCCTCGCATGCTTGGGCTCCCATCGCTTCTGCCGTGCTTGTTATTGCATCTCCTAGTGTTAGTGCTCAGCCCTTCACTCCTTGCCTTACACTGCTCCTTACCCTCTCCTCTTTTGCAGGGGATGATCCCAACAAGGTCATCAACCCCTTTGTCACAGGGGTCTTTGGAGCCCTTGCAGGAGCTGCAAGTGTCTTTGGCAATACCCCCTTGGACGTGGTGAAAACCAGGATGCAGGTACGGCGTCGTGGATGCGGAGGCCCCGTCGCTCCTGCTTCCCCTCTCCTGCAGGGTATTTAGCTGGACAGGGCAGGAAAAGGGAGAGGTTAGAGCCCCAAAGTGCTTTKTCTGGGGTTGGGACTGACCCTGCCAGCTCTTGAGGGCTGCAGCCCCTCTCTGAACCTGGGGCCAGTTTGCTGCTCCAGGGCCTGAATTCGGAAAGCGCAGTGGAGAGATGGGAGCCTGGGGAAGGGCCCTGAGTCTTGCAGCAGTGCACACTGTCCTCTTGGGCCTGTGGAGCTCTGAACATTTAATCCAAATGGCCTTTGGCAGAGGACATAGACTGTATCTCTGCTGGGATAGGTGTCCCRTAATGGTGGATGGGATCAGTTCCTGTCTGCTCCCTGTGTGTCTCCCCAAATCCATCCTGGGCCCTCCCCAGCTCCAAATCTCTGACCCCGCTTCCTTCTCTCACAGGGCCTCGAGGCGCACAAGTACAAAAGCACCTGGGACTGCGCCTACCAGATCATGAAACACGAAGGGCCCTTGGCGTAAGTRCCCACAGCCGGGGCGGGCGAGCGGGGCGGCGCGGGGGGCTGCGTGGGGCTGCGTGGGGCAAGGGGCTCACGGCCGCCTCCCCGGCAGGTTCTACAAGGGCACGGTGCCTCGCCTGGGCCGCGTCTGCCTCGACGTGGCCATCGTCTTCGTCATCTACGACGAGGTGGTCAAGTTCCTCAACAAGGTGTGGAAAACGGAGTGAGGCCGGGGCGGGCCCGGGCGGCCGCGCCGCTCTATCCCCGCGGGGCCGCGGCTGCAGGACGGAGCTGCCCCGGCGCCGCCAAGGGTCCAAGCCCTCCCGCGCACGGACACAGCCTGGGAAAGCCCCCCAGCCCCTCCAGCCCTCCCCTGCCAAGCCCGATGATCTGTATTTATAGGAAGGAGTTGTGCAGCGGTTTAAATTATTAATTGTGGGATAAAAGGAGCAGGGAGGGAGGAGGTGTCTGCGTGCAGCCCAGTGCCCGACGCTGCACCAAGCTGCTTCCCACCCCGAGGGAAGCACCAGCCCCAGACAAGCCCTTCCTTCCTGCCCTTGGCACAAGCAGCCTCCGAGGGCAGGCACGGGGGGCGGCCGAGCCCGCGGTCCCCGCCAGCGAGGTGCTCGTGGCCAGGGTTCGCCCTCGAGCAGAGCCCACGCTGCGCCGGGAGCCGTTTGCAGGGTGGCCAGAGAGTCTCCTGTGAGCTCTCCGGGGCACCTTGTCCCTGCAGGGGTTTTGCAGCTGCCAGGGGCTCCCAGTAGCAGCGCTTGGCCCTCCAGCACCTCCAGGCCATGCTGGGCTTGCGAGCCCTGAGCGGCCTGCGGGATGGTTGCGGCAACCGCGGGGCTCCCCGGGGAAGCGCCTCCTTTCCCAGCACCTCGGGGCTCTCCCCGGCTGTGGCCAGGAGCATCTCGGCCCCTCGGGCTGCAGAGCAGACCCTGCCCAAGCTGCACGGCCCCTCCTTGCTTTCCCTTCCCGGGCTGGGCCGGTGGTGCCGGCYGGGCCCCGCAGCGCCTCATGTTTACACTGCACCAGAGACACGGGGCGGAGGCAGCGCCACGGCTCACACTCGGGCGCCAGGGCGCCCTGGGCCCCCTCCTGTCCCCGCTGTCCCCTCTGCACATTCCCGCCGCCCCCGCGGCGCCAGGCGCCTCCAGTAGCTTATGGAGCCTTACGCTGACCTCTAACACTTGCACTGCAGTCGGAGGGGCCGGAGCCCGCCCGGCGCCCTGGGCCCRGAGCGCCCCCATTCCACATTCGTGCCAAAACTTCCCACGGGAGGAGGAGAAGGCGCCGGGAGCGGGACCGGGACTGGCTCTTGTGCTCCTTTCCTGTGTTGTCAGTAACAAATGCAGCCTTAACACTAGTGCTGGGGAGGGCGAAGGAGGCGGCAAAGCCTGGGAGCTTATTTACTTTTGGGCTTTCTGCTTGTAAGCCAGTGAAGATTGTGATTTTTTTTTTTATTCTGTTTTACATTCGCAACTTGAATAAACTCAGTCCGGCTTCAGGAGCTTGCCTGGTGCAGGCAGCGTCACCCCGGGCAGTGTCCCCTGGGCTGTTCTGCGTACTGGGCACCCTGGCTCTGCACTTAACCCCTGCCTTGGGGGGATGGATGGGGCTGGGGGGATCCTGGGGGGCAATCTGGATTGTTGGCTCATTGAAAAAAAAAAGTGCTGTTTTTTCCCTTCCACGAAGCTGCACAAACCTGCTCGGTGCAGTTGTGCTCGAGCCTCYGCGCTGCCGCTCACGGGCCGCTCCGTCCCGCCCCGTCCATCGCCGTCCCTCCCCACGCAGCCTTTGCTGTGTCAGGACACGGGCTCAGGCCGGGGGCAGCGGGATGCCGTGGCGGCTGCTCTGCCTGGGCTGGCTGGTGGCCGCCGCCTGCCTGGCCGGGGCCGGGRCCGGGCCGGGCTGCGGGCGCCGCTGCTGCCCCGGCAGGAACAACGAGTGCTGGGCGCCGGGCGGCGGGGGCTCCCGCTGCTACTGCGACACGTACTGCGAGAAGACGCGCGACTGCTGCGCGGACCAGCGGGCGGCCTGCCGCCAGGCCGGTGAGCGCTGCGGCGCGCGGCCGGGCAGCCCCTGGGCRCGGGCAAAGCGGGGGGAGAGCGGGATGGCACCCAGCTCCACACCCAGCTCCRTGCAGAGCCAGAGCGGCCTCCGCTTCTGCTGCGCGCTGCGGTTCCTGCCCGGCAGCAGCCGGGTGCRAGGCGGCGAGATGGGCTGTGCACGGGGGGTCTGTCCGGGGCAAGCGGAGCAGCAGCCTGACCATGTTCTGKTTTTTTTTTTCCTTTTTTAAAAAATCCCCATGCAATGTGGGGGTCCTGTGGGGTGTTCGCAGTTGGTGTCAGAGGCGAAGCCCCCYGTGCAGGGCAGCGTCAGGCCAAACAGCGCTGGCTTCTCTTGCTGCATGCGCTGCAGCAGCACCAGGGGCCGGAGCGAGGGGCTGGGCGCCCCTGTGGCCACCGCCAGCCCGGGAAACAGTGCCCGTCAGCCCTCCCTAATCCATGGGGATTAGGTGGCTCCCAGCGCAGCTGACCCCAGCAGCCGCACGCGGGTGGATGGGGCCGCACRCGGTGGGTGAAGCCAGTTGCTTCAGCAGCAGCCCTGGCAGAGATGGGGCTGCAGCCACAGGGCCAGGGGTAGATGTGGCCTGGACCCTGCGATGCAGCCCCAGAGAGGCTGCAATGAGGGACCTGTGGGCACTTACTTCATCCATCCGTGCGCTGGCACATGGCTGGTCCCTGGGGTGGTCTCAGGCCTCCCGGGGGGCTCCTGGAGATGCTGTTGCTTGTTCATAACCTTGGGCCAAAAGGCTGTGCATGCCAGGGAGCAAGAGGGGAAAAAAAAGGGAGATAAAACATTCGGTGCGGGGAGTGTCGCTGCCGTCGCTCAGGCTCTTCCTCCGCGCGCCGCAGCGCTGGACTGCGTGGTGGGGCCCTGGGGGCCCTGGAGCGGCTGCAGCTCGGCGTGCGGCGTGGGCAGCCAGGCGCGCGGGCGCCACGTCGCCGTCCCGCCGCGCCACGGCGGGCAGCCCTGCCCCGACCTCAAGCAGCGCCGCGGCTGCCTGGGCGACCAGCTGCGCTGCCGCACGGCCAAAGGTACCACGTGTGTGCGGGGGGCCCTGCGCCGCGGCCACGCTGCCTCCTCCTCACCCTGACGCCGCTTCGCCAACAGACGTGGCCAAGATCCTGCCCGACTCCTTCAAACGGCCCCGGGCGGATGCGCAGCCAGGAGAGGGAGCATTAAGGTAGGCGGGGTGGGATGGGACAAGGGGATGCGGTGGGTGCYGAGGAGGCAGGATTGCCCCTCACCGCCGGCTCCTGCAGCTCCTGCGGGTATTTCCGCCTGACGGCAGTGGGTGCCGCGTGCCGCCGGAGCGCCTGGAGCAGCCGGCTGCGGCGGGAGCAGCGCGTGTGTGTGGAGTGCCGGGGCGCCGGCGGCGGGCGGCCGCGCTGCAGCGGCGACGGGCTGCCCGGCCTCAGGTGGGTGCCGGCGGCTCCGGGGGCTCCGGCGGCTTCGGGGGCTGCAGCGCTGTCGCCCCRCAGGACATTCTGGACAGCGGCGGCCGTGAGCGGCTGCCAGGGCGCCTGGGTGCGGGAGGAGCTGCGGGAGCCCTGCGCCTGCCCCCCGCGCTCGCTGCTCTTCGTGTAGCCGCCCGGCCCCGCGCACCGCGGCCCTCCGGAACCGGGCCCGGAGCTGGGGAAGGGGTACGTCCCACCGCCCGGCTCCCGACCKGTGCTCTGCCCCTCAGAGAGCCGCTCGCTGCAGCTAACACCTCCTTTCCGCTCTCTYCGCTGCTCCGTAGGCTTTGCCCAGGGCACAAGCGAGGGACGCCCAGGCCCTGCTTGTAGGCAGCAAGGAAGCAGAAGCTGTCGAGGCCTCGCGGGCGCCGCTGTGGCCGGCGGGAGCGGTGCCGCCCGCGGCCCTGGTGTCCGGTACCCCTGGGGAGCGGAGCCGCGCGGGGAGGAAGGGGCGGCTGTGCAGGGCCTGAGGCGGGAGCACGGAGGCGCTGCGCAGTGCGGGGCCGTGCAGGGCTGTGTGGGGCTGTATGGGGCTGCAGGGATCCACGGCCGGGACTGCGGGGAGTGAGTGTGAAGGGCTCTGTCCTTCTTGGCTTGTGAGCTGGCAATAAAATGGAAGCYGAAAGCAAGGAAAGGGTTTCGTGGTGGGCGGGTTGTCACCCTGCTCTCCAGCTCACCAGGTGCCACGTTGCCCTCGCAGGCCTTGTGCGAGCTCCGGCCTCCAACCCCACGCTGCCCGCAGGGCCCTCCCGGCCTCCCTCCCCGATGGGCAGAGCAAAAGGCTTCGATGCTGTGGATGCTTTTGGTCTCTTTATTCATGAAAAAGGCCGAGGCTGGCCACAACTGGGTCACCAGCCTCATAGAAATGACCTAAACCTGGTTAATTTGACCAAAAACCTGGGTTAAAAAGGGTGGGAAAAGTGCAACAGAAGCCACAAAGTCTGCGGAGAGCAGAGTGGGCCCAAAGGCCGAGGACTCCCCGTGCTGCTGCTCCAGGACGGAGGGCTACGAAGGAGCTGCAGGAATTGGGCGATGGGGATCAGGTGGCAGCCGCTGCAGCGCAGGCACGATGTGTGGGCACGAGAGCGGAGCGGCCGCTTCCCACGTAGGTTCCCCTGGGTCACACACCAACGAGCAGCTCTGCAGGGCGAGCAGAGCGCGGTGCTGTCCGTGGCGCTCGGCCTGGTGCCACCCGCTGCCCGGAGCCGTCAGGCAGCGCCGCACAGCGGGCCCGTCTCGCTCGGCCCGTTGCCCCGGGCCAGCCCGTGCGCAGCCAGCAGCCCCTGCAGCTGCGCGAGCTCCTGGCGCAGCTCGTGGGCGCTGCAGCCCAGCCCCGCGGCGCCCCCGGGCACCACGTCCAGCGCCCGCGCCAGCAGCCTGGCCCTGGCCAGCAGCACGGCCACGGCCGTGTGCAGCCTGGCGCTGCCCAGCGCCTTCATCCAGAAGGGGCCAACGGCCTCTGCGGGGAGACAGCGGAAAGAAGAGGAGAGGTGAGTGTGGTGGTGCTTCCTCCTCCRGGCACAGGGGCCTTGTGGGGGCGAGGAGGCCACGGCTCCTCTCACAAGGGCTTCACGCCTCCCTCGCGGGTGCCTGGGGAAGGGATGCAGCGCCCGCCTACCTGGGCTGCACCGGCGCTTGCAGGAGTGCAGGTCCCGCAGGATGCCGGGGCCCGCGGCCTGCAGCCAGCTGAGCRCCGACCCGCGGGGGACCTTCTCGAGGAGCTGCAGCAGGAAGGGGAGCAGCAGCTGYGCGAGCACAGCCGGCTCCGCAAACACGTTGGCTTCGTCGTCCTTGTACAGGCTGCTGCCTCTGCAAGGGAAGGCAGGACACGCGTGGAGCTCAGGGCCATGCGATGCTGCCTGATGCCAGGGAACCTCAGCCACACAGCACCCCGGGCCCCTCTTTCTGACCCTGAAAAGCGCCAGATCTGACTCTGGAACTTAACCCAGATCCAACCTGGGCCCCACTCCCCACACTGACCCCAGACCCCACTCTGGACCTGATGCAGGAAGTGATCCTGAACCTGATGCCAGACCTTACCCTGGATCCTACTTTGAACTCAATCTGGGACCTTACCCTGGGCCCAACCCCAGTCTTGACATTGGACCTCACCCTGGACCTGACCCCACTCTCTGAGAGCTTGGCTTGCTGCACTGATGCAGTCCCACACGTGTGCAGCTTTCCTCCTCTGTATCCTTTTCAGAGATCTGGCAACTCACTTGTTGGTTTCCAGCTCTTCCAAGATGYTGCTGACATCCAGGAGGGGCAGGTGCTGCAGCAATGAGCCAAAGGTCTCCGGGTGGTCCCCGAACCTCTCCAGGAGGAGCTGCAGGAGGCCCAGGAGCCCTGTGTTGGCCTGCACAGAGATGCTGCCCTCCTGGACCTGCTCTCCCGGCAGCTGGCACACCAGGCTGGCAAAGTTGGCGGCCTCATGCCGAACTTCCTGCTCCTCATCTTGCAGAAGGTGGATGCCCACATTAATCAGCCTGGAGGAATGGAACAAGTTGCACTTTACAGGCAACACATGGTGCAATCCTGCGTGCTCCCAGCCTGTCCCAGCTCGGTGCCAAGGAGGTACAAGGGGCACTGTGCATGACAACACCTCACTGAGGATTATTTTGCAGGCCCTTGGATGAGGCCTTTATGAAAGGCATGGTCGCTGCCCAAGAGCTTTTGGTGTGAAAGGGCAGGGCCACAATAAAGCATGCAGGACAGCAGTGCTATTTATTGCTCAGTAGAGACTGATCTCTTCTAGCGAGCCCTTAGTGCAGCTGCAGCGTTGTGTGTGTGCTGAGCGAGCMCTGCTCGGGCAGGGGTGCTGCGAGCCCGGGCCATGGCGCGCGCTGGGCTACCTACCGCAGGGCCGCGGGGCCGAGCGCGGCGCAGGCGGCTCCGCGGC
>NW_020455204.1:2476402-2513556 GCF_003342845.1 Nothoprocta perdicaria | reverse complement strand
GCCAGCTGCAGGCACCGCGCCGCCGCCAGCCGCAGCGCCTCGGCGCCGCTGCTCGCGCTGCACTGCTCCAGCACCGCGCACCAGCGCCCCAGCAGCGGCGCGCCTTCATCCCCGCACCTGTGAGGAGCAGGGAAAGACAGCGGGAGAGGGGATGCAAACTGCAGTCAGCAACGAGGGTGTAGGATGCCACCGACCGCCCTGAGAGCGCAGGGCCAAGGTGGAAAATCAGCTGTTTTACAGGCCACAGATGGAAATTACATTGCAAGGGCCCAGCTTTGCTTTTCGGAAGAACTAAAGAAAAGCTCATCAGGTAACTGGACTGAGCTGCCTCTGGGTGCAGCATGGACTCACCTGAGCGTGAGGAGCAGGCTGGCTGCACACAGGGCCTGGAACAGGAGGTCTGGGCCAGGGTCCTCAGTTTCTATCATGAGGAGCAGGGTTTCCACACAAGCTGACGAGGAACCCTGGAGCTTACAGGAAGCATCCTGGGACCAAGATGTGGTATTTCTGCAAAGATGCACCAAAGCCTCAAGGTATGATTTCAGGAACTCTTTGTTCCTTCTGTCTTGCAGCACTGACTGTAAATTCTCCTGGTGAATAGTGGGAAAGAAGGTAGACAGTTAGTTCCCTGGGAATCTGGGGTCCTTACAGCCTTCAGAGATGCTGTAGAAATGCTGCACGTGAACCCAAGCAACACAGAGCGGATGCTCTGGACCTGGTACATTCTCCTGGAAGGCAGATAAGGGGAGAAAGAAGCACTGGGGAAATGTGGGAAATTCTTAACGAGCATCCAGGTCAACAGCTGGGGGTGTCACCCCATCTACAGAGGAGCCATCAGCCCATGAACCCCSAGGTTGGCTTTGTGGCTCTGGGGCCTTGTCTTACCAGCAGCGTTAGCCGGAGGGCCTTCTCCAAGGTCTCGCACTTCTCTCCCTCCCCTTTGAGCACCCATCCCAGGATGGCGAACTGCACGTCGGGATTGGGCTCCCAGAGGAGCGAGCAGACGGTGCCGATTCCCTCCTCATCCGCCAGCCGGGCGGCCTCGCTGCACAGGAAGCAGGCGATGGTTCGGTGCAGGACGGCGGAGCCCACCTGGGAGAAAACGGTGCTCTGCCCGGCCCTGCCTCGCGGGCACCGGTGCCCAGCGGGACACKCTGTCCTGGGCATGGGCCATACTGAACCCGCTGTCCCATGCCCCATGCTAGCTGTACGTGGTGACACAGATGGGATTTCCTCACTGTTTAGCCAGGGCAATAGGGACTGGCCACCAGCTGAGTAACTCCAGGGGAGACTTTGGAAGCCCTGGGAATGTCTATCCCGGGAGAGCCAGGAGCCCTGCCTGTCCCCCGCATCCCGCGAGCAGCAGCAGTACCTGGAGCTCGGCGGCGCTCCCGTGCGGCTCGCGGCCCCGCAGCTCGGCGGCCAGGGCGCTGCGGATGTGCGCGGCGAAGCCGGGGCTGCAGGAGGCGGCGAGCGGGCCGAGCACGCGCAGGAAGGTGGCGCGCAGGAGCGGGCAGCGCTGCGCGGGGCTCAGCAGCCAGGCCCGCGCCTCGAGGCGCCGCGCCACGGCGCGTAGCTCCGCCGCCCTGCGGGCAAGGAAGCGCCTTGGCCGTGCGGCACCGCGGCACGCGCCCTGCGGCTGGAAGCGCGCGGGGATGCACTCACCCGTCGGTGCCGGCGGGGCCCAGCAGGGCCTGCATGAGGAGCAGCTGCCCGTGCGCGGCGTTGTGCGAGCGCAGGCGGCCGGGCGCCGGGAGCTGCCGGGCCAGCTGCAGCAGCAGGCGGCGGCGCCGCGCCGGCGGCACCAGGGCGCCCAGCGCCCGGGCGGCCATGGCGCGCACGGCGTACAGCGGGCTGCCCGCCAGCCCCAGCAGCACCGCCACGAAGGGAGCGCAGGAGCTGCGGAGCGAGAGCGGGACGCGCGTGGGCTGCGAGCAGGAGGGGACACCCCCCGGCCCCGCAGCACTGCGGGCTGGAGCCACCCCCTGCCTGGCTGACCCGGTACCTGTCGGCATCGTCGGCGCCGGGCTGGAGCTGGGCCAGGAGCGTGAGGACGGGGTGCAGCGTGGGGTGCAGCGGGGACCCCCCCGGGGCCGGCTGCCCGGCCGCCCCCAGCTCGTGCAGCAGCAGGGCGCCCAGTGGCGGGTGCTGCGCGAGGAAGGCCGGCAGGCTCATGCCGTCCGTGGGGCCGCCCTCCCCGCGGCTCTGCTTCTGCCCCACCAGCCGGGTYGTGAGGGCACCTGCGGACAACACCTGAGAGTGTCCAGCCACTGGGTGTTGTCCCACATCCTGTCCCAGTGGCTGTTCTGCACTGGGACCCGCGGGTGCCCGGGGGTGGCCCGGGCCGGTACTCACTGAAGAGCTGGATGGCGGCGTTCCTCATGGCCCAGCTCGGGGAGCCCAGGCCCTGCAGCGCCAGGGCCATCAAGGGCGCCGCGTAGGGCAGCAGCGCGCTGCCCAGCCCGGCGCCGCGCAGCAGCGTCTGCAGCACGTGCAGGGCGCACACCTGCGGGCACAGCGGCGCGCTCAGCGCACAGCAAAGCCACGAGGAGCTCCACGAGGAGCTGCAGGGGACCGGCACCTCGTCCCCACGGCGGCGGCAGCAGCCATGGGGCCCGCGCCATCCTCACCTGCGGGAGGTCGAGGGTCTGGTCCCAGTCCTGCGGCAGGGCGGTGCTGGCCAAGGCCAGCAGGCTCTGGATGCAACGGGTCAGCAGCGGGCGGCCCCGGGCCGAGTCCTCCCCGCTGGCGATGCAGAGGAAGAGCATGGGGAAGCCGGCGGCGCGGCGCGTCACAGAGCTGCTCCGGGGCCCGCTCAGCATCTCTAGCCCCTGGAAAATGATCCATGGAAAAGATGTGGCTGGAAACCTGCCAGCCTAGGAGCCTGCGGCTGCTCCAGAGAGGACAGGGGGCCGCGTTGGTGCTGCCATCACGGCTGCCAGGCTGGTGCCCACAGCAGGACAGGGGGGCACAGGGCAGCGCTGGGGACTCCCAGGGACGGGAGGAGAGGCAGAGGAGGGAGGAGGGCCGCACCTGGTCCAGCATGGCCTGCGGGATGGCCTGCAGCTCCGCGTCGCCGTGGTGCAGCAAGGCGGTGCAGAACTTGGTGAAGCCCACGCTGCAGCCCTCCACTGCGCCCTGCGGCAGAGCGGCGCTCAGGGCCCCGGCGCCGCTGCCCGCCGGCCCCCGGGAAGCCCCTCTTGGCAGAGSGGAAGAGGGGCTCAGCGGGGCTGCGGCGGGGCTGAGCCCACCCCGGGCAGGACAGGTCCTTACCCAGTGCCGGCACCGCAGCAGGATTTCCTGGAAGACCTTGGCCGCCGTCTGCAGGGTGGCAAGCGGCAGCAGGCGCGCAGGGCCGGCGGGCTCTGGGGACAGCAGCAGCTCCACCAGGCCTCCCAAAAGCAGCCCGACTTCCTGAGAGGAACCCGAAGGTTGGGAAAAGCCGGTGCCGCTGGAACGATCCCCGCCCCAGGCTATGCGCACGGATGGTGGGTGGCAGGTTCCA
Organism: Nothoprocta perdicaria; assembly: GCF_003342845.1. Lineage (NCBI taxonomy): Eukaryota > Metazoa > Chordata > Aves > Tinamiformes > Tinamidae > Nothoprocta > Nothoprocta perdicaria. Next base: position 2,510,051 of record NW_020455204.1, on the reverse strand, counting down.
CTGGTGCCTGACAGGCTCCTCAGGCAGCAGAACCGACCGTGGCTGGTGGGAAACAACCACCGAAGCTGCCASCATCAGGCCTTCCTGCCTGCACACCCGGGATGGAGGTTTCATACCCAGCCTGGCCCTGCACGRGGTGACCCTGAGTGAAAGCTGCATTGAAAGGGGCCAAGGACCGGTCTGACCTCGTGGATTGACRGTTCATCTCTGCAGCCCCTCAGAAGTCAGGGACATTTGCAGCTGGGATGGCAAGAGCAGAGCTCCAGTAGAGCAGGGAGGACCAGCCTGCGTGGTCATTGCTTGCTCTTGGACATGGCTTGGACTCCTGCTCAGTTGTGGCCATGTGAAGCTCAGAGGATACCAGACCTTTCCAGCCTTCCCAAGTGACCAGGCAGGCACCCACAGCCCTCAGCAAAAGCCACTGCAGCCCCTGTGCTCTGCTAATGCAGGGGCTCAGACGGTCTCCAGTGACAAGACTACACTGGTGGCAGGAGGGCTGCCCTGGATTTCCATCCTGCCCCATGTCACAGGGAAGCACGGCATGTCCCTGGCCAGCTGCAAGGGGGTGGCACAAGGAGCTGGCAGAGGAGAGGCCACGGCAGGCAGAGCACACAGCTGGAGTCTATTGGCGGCCAGGAAACCAGCTGTGCTTCATAAGGGGAGAGCAGGAGACAGGAGCTCCTGGCAGGTGAGTGGAGAGGCTGCTGGAGCTGCTCTGTGTGCAGCCTTGAGGTATTGGATGGGGTTTCCCCCTTGCTCATCCTGGGCAGAAGGGTTGGGAATGCTCCTGGGAAGCTGGCCCTGTTGCTGGTGGGGGCCTGCCTGGTTTTGCTGGTGGGGAACCTGCCTCCTACCAGGCCCTGTGTGCTTGTACCTTCACTGACACCCAGCAACAGGTCAGGATCAGGTTGTGCTCCTCCGACAGCAGGATCGAGTCGTCCTCCTGCTGCCTCTGGCCCTTCCCCAGCATGATGAGGGAGCCGATGGCGTTCCCCATGTCTGCGAACGACGGGGCARTGGCTGCAAAAGAGAAACCCGGTGCGATGGGCACTGTGCTGCTGAGCTGGGCTGGCAGAGCCTGCCCTGGTGCTGGGTAGGTGGCTGGGTCCCCTTTGGGGACACACTCACCTTGCTGGTCAGCGCTGGGGCCCTGCCCACTCTGCAGGGCACCCARGAGGAAGGAGGTGATGTCTCTTGCTGTGGCCACCAGGCTGGTGAGGAGCTTTTGCCAGCTCTGCACCCACTCTGCCGCCCGCATGGAGACGGCCACCTCGGGCACCTGCAGCAGGCACCTGCGCAGGGCTGCGATCGCTCCTGGCAAACACGGCGCTCCGGTTACAGCAGCAAGCCCAGCTCACCCACCCTGGCACCCCTTGCTTTAGGTGGCTCACCAAAAGCCACTCGGCTGGCGGACGTACCATGCATTGGCTTGGTGGCTGCTGCCTGCAGCAAGTCCTGGCGCGCCGCGGCCAGCTGGGCCTGCAGCTCATGCAGAAGGTGCCGAGCAAAGCACAGCCCCGGGGGCTGCGCTGCCAGGGCTGCTCCAGCCTCCAGGGACAGGCTCCTGATGAGGCTGCTGTCTGACCTGAAGGAAGAGGTGAACGCTGGCACGGGGGAGCTTCCTGCTGGATGTGTGCTGGGATGAGCCTTCCTCCCACGGCTTGGGGCCTGCACCCGGCCCTAGGCAACACCACCACTGGCCATCGCTGCTAAAGGCTGTTTTAAACCCAAACCACTGCTGGCTGCAGTCAGCCCATGCCCCAGGGCGGGGACCCACAAGGTCCTACTTCTGCAGAATCGTCTTCATCAGCAGAGCTCCAGCTTCAGCCTCCTGAACCCGGGGGCTGCTCAGGGCTTYCTGGGCCAGCTGGAACAGAGCCTGGGCCACAGGCTCAGGGAAAGGTGATGGAAAGTAGCGGATGAGCAGCTCTGAAGCCAAATCTCTGATCTGCCAAGACAGCAGAGCGTAACGGGGAACATCAGCTTGAGCAGAGGTAAGTGCCAGCAGGGAGCACAGGCACTGGAGAGATTCTCTAGGTGCTCTGTGCTCCCTGCTGCCCGTGCCCAGCGGGGCTGGGGTGCGCGGGGCCCACGGTGCTCACCTCGCTGGTGCTGTCCTGCAGGCAGCTCAGCAGCGCCAGCAGGTTGGGCTGCGAGAAGAAGTCCCAGCAGCCCTGGTGCCTGGCGTAGCTCAGCAGYGCGGCCATGGTCTCTGCGGGGACACGGTTTGGAGGCAGCCCGGGAAGCGGCCAGGCAGCCACACCAGGCCCGCGGCCCCTGCTCACGTGGAGGCTGCCCCTTCTTCCGCTCGGGCCTCCAGGTGTCTGTGCAGGTCTCCAAAACCGCTGACAGGAGGAGCAGGCCTGTCTTCTTCCTCTGGTAATTGGAGCCCGGGGAGAGCGAGGAAATGCTGAGCTGCAGCAGCCACTCCACGAAGTCTGTGGGGARAGGGCACGGAAGGACTGTGTGACAGAGCCAGCGCACACGTGCAAAGCCACTGCCCTTGGTGGAGGTGCCGGACAGGTTTCTCACCGACTGCCTGGGTGAGCTGCCCCTCTCCGTCATCCGTCTCAGCTCCGTCGCCCGTCCTGGTGCCCTTGGGTGTCCTCCCTCGCAGGCGGGCCAGCGAGCTGTCCCGCATCCGCACGAGCGCCTTCCTCAGCGCCGCCTGCAGCAGCTGCCGGAAGGCTGAGGAGTCGCTGTTGAGGTTGAGGGGCAGGAACTCGCGCAGCAGCCGGACCTCGGCGCCCGCCAGTGCGCGGCTGGTGCTGGGGCTGCAGCAGAGGAGCCCGAGCGCYGCGAGCCGCACGCCCTCCTCGCCGGCGTGCAGGCAGCGCCGCAGCCGCTCCCGTTGCTCGCCCTCCACCGCCAGCGTCCCCGCGAGGCTCTTCTGTGCCCTGAGCAGCGCCACCCATGCGCGCAGCGCGGCCTCGTCCTGCCCGCCGAACTCCGTGGCCAGGGCCGCGTAGGCGGCCGGGAGGAGGCGCAGCGTCCAGGGCAGGAGGTGGTTGGCAGCGTTGCTCTGCAGGATGGGCACCGGCGAGCGGAGCGCCCGCGACAGCAGCGGCAGCCAGCGCAGCGCCCAGCGCTCGGCCAGAGCCTCCTCGGCGCGCTGCTCGGCGAGCAGCCCCTCGGCACGCTGCTGCTGCACCATGGCCTTGTAGACCTCGCTGGCGGCTGGGCACAGGTGGTTGGTGGCGAGGCAGCTCAGGAGGTGCTGCGGCAGGTCCCCGTAGGCGTCCAGGACCTGGGAGAAAAGCCAGATGAGCGCTGTAAGGGACACTTGACACGTGACTGATGTGCAGCTGCCTCTTGTCTTGCACCTGGGATGTGCTGATGTGCAGCTGCCTCTTGTCTTGCACCTGGGATACATCTCAGCAACACGCGGTGCTTTCTGGCTGCACCAAACTGCTGGTATCCCAAGAGCCCGGGAAAATGCTCCTGGGAGCAGTAAGCTGGAGCACGTCAGTGCTGAGAGCAGCTGGCTGGAGGCTGTCAGCAGAGAGGACCCTGCAGGCCTGRGGACGCAGCTTGGAGCTATGGGGTCCCATCTATGAGCGTGCCAGCAGTACATGCCCTGGCACCTCCAGCTAGTGTCCCACCCATGGCTCAAGCTGTTGGATGCTGCTACCCGTGAGTACAGGCACCAGCCCTCCCTGATGCACCAACTCCTGCYGCTCCAAGCGGACTCTCCTGCCCAGGCTTCCCTACCTGCTCACTGCCCACGTAGGGGATGATGGCGCACAGAGGTACGTATCTGCCTTTGACTTGCCACGGCATTGAGATGACCCTCTTCAGCATCTGCCTGTAGAGGGGCCGCTCCTGGTCCTCAAAGTGCCTGCACTCGAAACAGTAGATTTCCAGGAGCAGCCGAAAGGAGCTGTGGATAAACTCAGACACCCCTTCCACCTGGCAGAGGGAAGGACAGACACTGAGTGAGGTTAGAGCTTGTCCCCTCTCCTGTCTTGGTGCCTGGAGACAAGTCAGGCTGAACCCAATGTGTGACCATGAGCTGTTTCTCATTAGAGGAGCACTGGGGTTTGACCTGAGCTGAGCTTACTGGGGTCTCAGCGTTGTTCCACAGCAGCTGCATGAGCTGGTTGAAGAGATCAGAGTCCTCAGCCAGGATGCGGGTCTCCTTCAAGCACCAAAGCCTGGGCAGGCTTTCCTGGATGCGTTGTAGCCAGAGGGAGAAAACTGGAAGCAGAGAATGGCCTAATGAAGTGGGGAGCCTGAGAACCCATGTGCAGCACGGCCYGGTGTGGGTCACTTGGGGGGCCTTAGGGAACCAGCACACAAGGTGGGCACTTCTGCACATCAGCCCATGCAGATACACAGAAGTAGCTGTGCATAGAGTTAAATGGGCTGCAGCAGATGTTAATAGCAGTTTCCACATCAGCCACCTGGTTTTGGAAGAGAATTTTCCCCCTGAAGAGATCAAATGCTCTGGCCGCTCTGGGGTGGCTGTCGTGCTGCAGTTTAGAGGACAGGGAATCCTCTAAACTCCCCTGTTTTACTGTGGGGCGGTTGCAGTCTCTTACCTTGGAAGCAGTAGTAGTGGCAGTCCCTCTGCTCTTTGCTGAGGGCACACACAGCAGGAAAGAGCACATCCAGCAGCAAGCAAGCCTGCGGGAAMATGGCCATGTTAGGGGACAGGCAGAGGGGGGCTATCCAGGGCAAGAAAAGTGCTCCACAAGACGGGGAGCTCCACAAGAGCTCTACTTACAAGCTTGAAGCTTTTAAGTTACATAGCTTGTAGCTCTRTGTGGAGGCTGAGTACTCCTACCTGGTGGGTGAAGCCCTCCAGCTGGCAGCTGAGGATGTCTGTCCTGCAGCAGGTGAGCAAACCTCGGGCCAGCACCAGCCTCTCCAGCCCATCTGGCTCTGGAACAGACGTGGCCTCTACCACCAGCTCCCCAAACCTCAGCTCTCCCATGCCTGGGTGGAAACAGCTGTGTTAGATGGGAGAAAGACTTGTACCAAGCTAACACCTATCCAAGAACAAACTCCCCTAGCTCGTCTGGCTAATCTGAGAGCTGCTGCTGGACAAGGCTGGGGGCAGTAGGGTCTCCAGGGTGCAGAGAGCAGGATGCTGCAGTGCAGCGTCCTGTGCTGCAGCATTGAGGGTGACAGAGCAGGCTGGCAAGGGAGGTTGTGGAGTCTCCTTTTCCGGAGGTCTTCAAAACCCTCCTGGATGCCACCCTGTGCCCCGTGCTCTAGGTGTCGCAGATGGAGCATGAAGGTTGGACTRGATGATCTCTAGATGATCTGAACTATTCTGTGAGTCTGGTTTGGGCCTCTGTCCCCTCTCGCCCCGCTGTGCCCTGGGCAGGAAGGGACTCGCACCTTCATGGGCGAGCTGGAGGAGCGCGCGCGCGGCGCGGGCCCCGCTCGTGGCCTGCGGCGCCGTGTTCACCAGCATGCTCAGCACGGTGCCCGCCAGCAGCCGCGTGTCCTTGTTCGGGACCTGCACGCACAGCGGAGGCGAAGTTACGGTGGAAAAACCATTTAGGAAACAAAGCCCCATGAGCCCCGCTTCTCTCCCGTGAGCCCCACTTCTCTCTGTGCTCACGTAGCACAGAGGCAGCGACACAGGGGCCCTGGGGACTCTTTCTGCAGTGACCTCCTTGTGTAGCTGCCGTTTGGGGAGGGTGTCAGCGCTGCTTCCTAGGCCAGGTGCTGCTGCCCCACGGCGCCCCAGGCAGGCAGCTGCYGGGCTTGTACAGACCTTGCCCATGACGACCTGCAGCAGCAGTCCCAAAACGCCCTGCAGCGCCTCGCTCCTCTCCTCCTCGTTCCACACCAGGGGGGCCACATCCTTGGGAAGCACCTGGAAGAGCTGGAGACAGGCCTGGAGCAGAAGGGAGTGCAGGGATGGTGTGAAACAGCCCTCACCCCCCGCGAATGCCCACGCTGCTCCTCACGGGTCCTCGGGGACAGGGCTGCCATTCGAAGCGGATATGCTGGGTCCATGGGCAGCGGGTCCCAGCTGCTCCTGTGCCTGCAGGGCACGCATCCTCCCCGCTCCCTGAACCCCAGCACTTGCCTTGACAGCCGCGTAGCCCCAGGGTCCAGCGCTGGCTGGGGGGCTCCGCAGCACCCAGGCCAAGGTCACAGCCAGGCGCTGCAGCAGTGGGGCCAGGTTCTGCCGCCAGTGGAGCCGTCCCAGGCTGCTCTCCTCCATGAACATGCACACTGCGGGCAAGGGCACGGCTCGTTCCCTGCCCTGCTCGCTGTCAAACGGGGCAGCTGTGGAGCTCAGGCTGCTTTTGCTTGTTTCGTTTTGAACTGCCCCGGGTAAGCGGGCAGCGCTGTTGGATGCTCTGCTGGGGACCTCCCCAGTGAGCTGGTGGCCATCTATGGTCCCTGCTCTGCCTCCTCTGAGCAYGGAGGACTGGCACTCAGTGTCCCCACATGTGGTGGCGGGGCCTACGGGCACCGTGGGTTTCCTGGGGCAGCAGGACAGACTGACCTGACTGCAGGTCTTCTGCGGACAGCACCTGTGAGGCAGAAGGAGAGACGTGCTGGATGCTTGGCATGGCCACGGCAGCAGGGACGCTCTGTACGCAGCGCTGGTGTGCTGGGGAGAACGGCCTCGGAGCGAGGCTCCGGCCGCGGCTCCCAGCTCCCCGGCAGTGGGGCTCCATTTGGATCCTCATCCCCGTGCTGACGCCGCTCCCACCGAGGGCTGCGGCTGCCACCAGCCCAAGCCCCGCTCCCGCAATCCCCGCAATCCCCGAGCACACGGCGGCCGTGACACCGCCAGGGCCGCGGCTCTCACCTCGTGTCCCACGAGGCCATCCAGCAGCTCGGCGACCTCCCGGGCCAGCAGCGCCTCGCGCCCCGCCGCCAGCGTGGTCACCACCTGGGGGGACACGAACCGCGGCGTGCCCGGGGAGCAGCCACCACGCGGCGGCCCCGTGCAGCTTTCCCCGGGGCAGCGGCACCATCGCCGCGAGGCGCCCGGCGGCACCGGCCACCGACCTGCTCGAGCTTCTGGAAGCAGCCGGAGCTGCCGGCGGCCTCCGCCTGGAAAGCCAGGACGCAGCGGAGCAGGGGCCGCGCGGCCGCCTCACCCAGCGCCCACAGCGCCTCGCGGGCCGCCCGCGAGTGCCGCAGAGCCTCCTCCAGGCTCTCCTCGCGGCCCCTCTTGGCCGCGCTCCTGCAAGAGGCGATGGTGGTGGGGCCGGCGTGGCGGCCGGGAGCCCCGCGGCGGCCCGGAGCCCCGCAGCAGCCTGGAGCCCCGCGGCGCCGCCGCACCCCCGTACCCCGCGAAGCGCCGCAGGCTCCGCACGCAGGCCAGCGCTGCGGCGCAGGGCGCGCGCGGCCCGTAGAAGGCGGCGCAGGCCTGCGCCTCCCGCTCGGCGCCCATGGCTCCTCCGCCGCCCATAGAGTCCAGGAGCGCGCGGCAAACTCAGCAGCCCCATCTAGTGCTGCCGGAGCCTGGCGGGCTGCCCCGCGCCGCCACCGCCAACCAGCCCCCCTGCAGCCTCCCCGGCCACTGTTTTTCCTCCCGGCCTGGCTCCCCAGAGGTGCTGGGGTTGGGGTTGTCTTCTCCGTGCAGCCCTGGGGTCCCTGTGCAGCCCTGGCAGCTCCTGGTGTCACCAGGGATGCGATCATGTCCCAGTCTGGTGCTGCTGCCCCATGTCCTGGCGAGTGATGCCTTTGGGACAGGCTGCCTGCGCTTCCAGCCACATTGACCATCCACATCCACCTCCCTTCTGTTTTAGAAATAACCTGGGAGAACAAATCTGGCTGGCACTGCCCTCAGTGCTCCCCTTGCATGTAGCAAAACGCCCCTGGATTCGCAAAGTGTGAGGACGTTTGCGTTTCCACAATTGCTTGTCCACTACCCCAAGCATCACGGCCACTTTGTGCCTGTACAGGAGGGACTCCGGGGAGCTCCAGGCTTTCATGCAGCCTCCTTGGGCCTCCATGTGCACGTGTCCCCGTGGTCCCTCCGACCCTCCATTCGGCTTCTCCCAGCCTCCTCGTGTCGAGGACCCCAGCAGCCCTCYAGACTTTCCTTCAGCCTCCCTGGGCCTTCATGCACACGGCGGGGAAGGGGAGGCAGAGGGGCATTTTCTCCAGTTTCACCACTGGAAGGATTTTCAAACCCTGTAAATTCACTTTTGACAGGCAAACAGCTAAAGCAGATTAACTTTTTTGCTAATCCTCTATAATGGCTTTGGAATCTCCTTAACCAATAAGAAAATTATAAGAGCCTGTTTCGTTCTTTTTTATCTATATCTATATTGTCCTCCCTTGTCTGCATTTTTTCTTTCTTGTTTTATTTTCCTTTTCTTTTCTAATATGAAATAGCCCAGCGATCCTATCTCTGAAGGCTCAGTAAACAGAACATCAATAATCCCCTCCCTTTATTCCTCGCTGGTAACAGGGTGCAGAGAAGTGTCTGCCGATTGGGATTTGATTACCAGCAGCTATCAAAAGTCTCTTTGTAAGATCTGGGTCCTAAATYCTGTAATTCTTTGATAAAAGAAGTATTACCAGTCCATTTTCTGAAGTGAAAGGTATGGGACAAATGAAAGAAAGCAATCAGCAGAGATACTAATAGGCTAAGTGCATGTGCAGCGCGCAGGCAGRGGAAGCAGGGAAAAGCTTTTGTTATGGATGGGGAATGAGAATTAATCCGCTTGGAGCGTGCGGTTATCGCAGCTGGGAGCAGAGAGGGTCGGATCCTGCTTGTCCACAGCCCGTCTGGTCCCAGCCTGGCCACCTGGACCTGCCCAGTGCGTGGGAGAGCGGAGCCAGGGCCACATCTGTCCCCTGCCTCCCTGTTGGGACATCTCYATGGAAGCCAGGCAGCAACGTGCAAGGATCAGCAGTGCTAACTCAGTCCTCTGGTGCTAACCTGGTTCTSTAGGGCCACTCATGTGTCAGCAAGGTAGCAATGAACAGACCACGAGGCATTTTTCCTTAAGTCGGCAGCAGTTATTTACAGATTTATGGAATGTAATTATAAAATACATTGGAAAATCAGAATAGCTGGAGGAGATAGGAGACAGGAGATAGGAGCAGCGCTTTCTCTCGCAGCCCGTGGTGTTTTCCTCCAGCACTAGGGCTGGCTCCAAGGCCACGTTCCCGTGTGGGTTCCTGCCGAGCCTTGCTGTTGCCGTCCACGCAGAGGCCCCGCTCATCCCCTTCCCTTGCAAACCCTGCTGTGGCTGCGAGCAGGGCTGCAGCTGATCCCATCCCCTTGTGGGTGGCAGTGCAGGCAGCGAGACACCACTAATCTATGTTACAGAGGTGCTTTGAGCTGCCACTAATCTAATTTGTTAAGGGCCTTGAATCCTTACAAAGCGTATGTTAGACACATGCAAAGCATCTGTAGTATTATTGTGATTACAGCAGTGGAGGTGCGGTAAAAGGGAAGGAGGGAAAACATGATTTCTGTGCTCAAAGCAGAAAATAAATCAACTTTCACAGAGAGTTCTGGTGCAGCCAAAGGCTATGCTAGCATTAAAAATGATTTTTTATTAAGCTGAACTCTCCTTCTCTCTCATATTGTATGATATGACAGGTCTCTTTTGAAGGGAAAGCTTTCTTTTGGACAGAGGAAGGGATAATTTGCAGCTTTTAAGGAGTTAATCCTCCGGTGCATTTCCAGGCTGGGAACAGCTATCCTCCCCCTTCCTTGCACTGGAGGCTCCAGCACAATGGAGATCATAACCACCCCAGACCTATGCCTGAGATGGAGAAATCAGATTTCCTTCTTGAGTCATTTTTGTGGGATTAGCTAAATCTTAGATCCACACTAACCCTTCACAAAGCTGCCAAGATTAGTTAGAATTTATTTTATTCACAGAGGGGTTTATGGTTTTCTGTCCAAAGGGATTATATCTCTCTCTATATATATATTTAGGATGGCTTCAGTCATAAAGCAGCTAGGTTAGAATGAAAAAAAAAAAAAAAGTGTGTGTGAGGGTGTGTATAAAATAGAAACTCAGGTGCAGGAATGACAGTCACTTCAAGCCCCAAGGCAAACGGGTGATTCCGGGCGGCTTCAATGATCTGCCTTAAAAGCTACCTGAGTGTAAGGGGTCTTTTTCTCTGTAAGACCCCGCTCTACTGGTGACTCCTGGAGAGCTTCCCTGGAGCAACATTCCAGGATGTCTTCGGAGCCAGTGCCCGGCGCTGAAAGCAGCAGGAGAGGCCCGAAGCAGCCGTGCTCGTTCAGCATCGAGAACATCCTCTCCAGCCCGGCAGGGAGAAGCCCCCCGCTCCTGGTGCCCTTGTGCCTCCAGGGGCTCCTGGACTGTGCCCCCGGGCGGCTGTGYGAGCTCGAGGGGGTCGCAGCCGGCCCCCTGCGCGAGGAGGATGAYGAGGAGGAAGAGCTGGAAGCTGCAGGTTGCGGCTGCTGCTGCTGTTCGCACGTGAGCGCCCGTTCCCTGCAGGACTCGCCGAGCTGGCTGGGTGAGTGTTGGGCTGCGATGGCTGCAGGGGCTTGGGGAAGGGGCCTCACAGTGGTGCCCRCGCTGGGCAGCGGGAAAGGCTGGGCTTAGAGTCTCCTTTCTGGCCTGCCACGGTGCCACGGTGGCGTTTTTAGAGCCTGGCTCTGGCAAGAGGCAGCTGGACCCGTTCTCAGCACCACCTCTAAGATCAGGTTTGGAAACTGCAGGTGGTATTTGCTGCYGGGCACTGCTGTGTTACTGCTCGGGGCTTAAAGGTGATGGTGCTCCCAGGAGCGGAAGGGCTCTGTGCAGCGCGTCCTGCTCGGGCTGCCAAGGCACCAGCCCTGGGGAACCCCACTGGGCATTAGATGGACAGACTTTTTGTTTGTATCTACCAGAAAAACAAAAACAAACAAACATAAACTCACAATGTGGTTTTACCTTAAAACCTTAAAATGTCTTCAAGGCTCAAAAAACCCTTAAAGCCTGAAGGCTCAAAGATCCCCCATTTCATTACTAAAAGGCATCTCTTCCCCTCTCACCTGGGCTGTGTGTTTCCAGTGACTTTTTGGAGCTGGTCATACTGCAGCTGGTAAGCGAACAGGGAAAAGGCAGCCCGCACCCTTCTCCCCAGGTGATGCCCTGAGCCCCCCTCGCTGCCCTCACGATCCAGCACCTCCTTCCGAGCCCCCCGCGCGGCCCCCGCGTGAGCAGGATCTTTATTGCAGCCCTCGGTCTCCCGGTGGCGCTGACCGTGGCTCCCCTCCCGCAGCCGCCCGGCTGCCCTGGCCCGTGCGGCTGCTGCGCTCCGCGGCCGGCGCCGGCACGAGGCCGCGGGGCGGCCCGGGCGAGCGGCAGGGCTTGCAGCAGGCGCAGCGGCGCACGCGGCGCCATCGCACCATCTTCACCGAGGAGCAGCTGCGGGCCCTGGAGACGCTTTTCCACCAGAACCAGTACCCAGACGTCATCACCAGGGAGCACCTCGCAAACCGCATTCACTTGAAGGAGGAGAGGGTAGAGGTGAGATCCTGCCCTTCGGTGAGGTGCCACCAGGAGTATTTCCCCATTCCGTTGGCTACAAAGCATCCCGAGAAGCCAGTCCCAAGCATTAGCCTATCTTTTTTTTTTTTTTTCCCCCCCCCCCAGGGCTTAATTTAAAAAACAAAACAAAAAACACTCTTAGGTTTTTGAGAAAACACAGCTTAGGTTTGGCACATAATGGAAGAGTAGAAAACAGTTCTGCTGCTGGTTGATTTTGGCAGCCTGGCGCCATAAATATTCCCATAGATACACCTATATAAATACACACACACACACAAGCGGGCACCTAATTCTGCTGACACTCTGCACCCAGGTCTGTTCCATCCTTCTGTGGCCTGCAGGATTTTGGTGTTTGCTGTGGGGATCCCAGCTCCCTCACGTCCCTCGTGTGTCTGAGCAGGACTGTGTCAAACAGACTGTGCAGGGGGGTTTATCCTGGGAAATGCATGGCAGTATCCCAAAGCTTAGTGCCACACTGTAAGCTCCAGGAATGCAACTGCCTGACGGCTGGCACCAAACGAAGTGCAGAATTCCACGTTTCTTCTTTTTGGCCTTTCAGGTTTGGTTTAAAAATCGCCGGGCCAAGTGGCGGCATCAGAAGAGGGYGACAGCTTCAGCTCTGCTCCTCCAAGGCCCCATGCAGTCCCCAGAGGAGAGCTGCTAGCGGGAGAGCCGCGGCATGGGAACCCCGGGAATCGCTGGCCCTTGGGCAGCCCTTCCGCAGGGGCAAAGCGACGGCGCCAACGGGAACCTCTGTTGCCCTGCGAGGGGAGCGCGGGTAGCAGCGGGCAGCGCATTTCAAGTCTTAGTCCTTCCATGTGACAAATAAATTAGAAGCCGTCACGCTGAGGCGCTTGAGCCGCGGCCGCTGCCCCAGGCGAGCGGCGGTTTCCAGTGTGTGCAAACCCCGCGGTTTCCAGTGTGTGCAAACCCCGCGGTTTCCAGTGTGTGCAAACCCAGCGGTTTCCAGTGTGTGCAAACCCGGAGGCCCCTCCAGCCGCTGTGCTCTGGGCATGGCCCATTTGTGCCCGTTCTGCTACTGCAGATATAAAAAACACCTTGCAAGCGACTGTGCGGTCTGTGGCACGCGAGGTGCCGCGGGTCCACGCGGCTGCTGCTGTTTTCCCTGGCAAACACACAGGGATTTCCGCGGGTGCAGCCACGGACTCCGCTCGCCCAGACACCACCCCGATGTAAACAGGGCCGCGCTGCGCAGCCGGGCAGCCTCCCGAGCGCCAGGGCCGCCCCACGGGACCCGACCACAGCGGGACCCGGGGCCCCGCTCCGGGGGGGCCCGCTCCGGGGAGGCCCCGCTCCGGGGGGGCCCCGCTCCGGGGGGACCCCGCTCCGGGGGGCCCCGCTCCGGGGAGGCCCCGCTCCGGGGGGGACCCGCTCCGGGGGGGCCCCTCGGGCCCGAGGCGGCCCCTCCGGGTAGGCCGCGCCGTTGCCATGGGAACCGGGGCGCTCAGCCGCGCACGCACCTCTCTATGATCCCCCGCCCGCGCGCGGGGGGGGGGAGAGTTGCGCGCGCCCTTTCCTCCCCCGCCTCTCTCTTACGTCACGGCGCGTCGCGTCGGCGACGGCGGCCGAGGAGGGGCGGGCGGTTGGCGGCGCCATGGAGGGGACGGCGGCGGCGGCCCGCGCGCTGGTGCCTGCGGCGCCCGGGGCCGCCGCGATGGGGCCGGTGCCGGCGGCGGCGGCGCGGGCGGCCGCGAAGCGCCCCAAGAAGATCCTGGACGAGGAGGCCTACATCGAGGTGAGGCGCGCGGCGCCGCGGGGCCCGCGGGGCCCGCCCGGCCCAGCGCGGCGCTCACGGCCCGGCCGCCCCGCGCGTCTCCCCGCAGGGCCTGGAGAGCATCATCCAGCGGGACTTCTTCCCCGACGTGCAGAAGCTGCGCGCGCAGAAGGAGTACCTGGAGGCGGAGGAGAGCGGCGACCTGGAGAAGATGCGGCAGATCGCCATCAAGTTCGGCTCCTCGCTGGGCAGGCCGGCCCGCGACACGCCCGCGCCCTGTAGGCACCGGCCCGCGTCGCCTTCCGCCTCCCGGGCCCCGGGATGGGCATTTGAAGCGAGCAAACCCCGCGGTTCTGTCGTTTCTGTGGCCAGGGCTATGCGGGGATGGGAAAACCCCGTCTTAACAGATTGGGACCTCRCTTCTTATTTGTTAGAACCTTCTAAAAACATAACGGCTTATGTCTAATGGCATTGTTCCCTTTTATGCGTCTTCATGCAAACTACGACTGTTTTAAAGCATCRAAATTGATACTCCCTGGGGTTTAATATCCCGCATTGGACACTAGCCAGTCTCTGGTCTCTAAGCAGTTTAGTATCTAGTGCTGGACTTTTTTGATAGTGGCTAGTAATTTATTGAGGAAATGATTCTTTAGAGTAACCATTCCTATAGACATACTTTTTCAGTATTGTTCCCAAGATCATGTTACTTGTTATAACTTAAAGTATTTTACTATTTAAAATCCTAGACTGGTTTTGAATCTTTATTATTGTATTAGATATTTTTACTACTTTTCCATGTACTTTTACTGTGCATTCAGAAGTACAATAGTAATATATTGAGGAAGCAATAAGGTGTTGAAAGCTCGTGATTATCAGTGCTTCACAGGGCAAGTGTGGAGTGTACAGTTGCATACTAGCTTTAAGATATTGAAATRTTTCCTGTGCTGAAGCCCAGCACCTAGATATGTTCTTCCTATGGAGTTTAGCTCTCCCATGGCAAGGGCCACGTGTTACCAAGTGCATTCCTTTCCTTCCCTTATAGTGGGTGCTGTCCTGCATTAAGGTTGTTACCTTAATGCCTGCGTTAAGGCTGTTACCACGTTGGTATTGCTGCCTGCTTTTGTTGAGTGAGGCCATAGATAGTATGGCAAATATATAGGAGCTTTACCGTTCTGTGACGTTTTCAGTAGGAGACAAATAGTATCTTAGCTGAAAGTAGATATTGTTCAATGGTTGGAACTGAATTGCATARAGTATTTTGAAGTCTTTTCACTTCTTTCAGCTCTTTAATTCACTAGTTCCTCTTTTCATAACTATCTTCTATGACTTGTTTGCCTCATGACTTTTGCTGTGCTGCAAAATATTATCGCCACTGCCCTGCACTCTGGTAACCACGGGAATCCTTTTCTATTACAGATGTTACTCCAGCCACGTTTGAAACCCCTGAAGTGCATCCACGTCTTCCACTTGCCAATAAATCCAAGGTTGGCTTCAAAGCTGCAGAGGAAGGTAAGGCAATGTGATTTCTCTAGTTGAATTCTTCAGCATCACAGAGATATTGCTATGAGTCCTTTTTTGCCCTTCTGTAATGGTTTGAGGAGTTTAGCAGATGAAAAAGTCATCTTCTTTAGCCTTATAGTAGCAAAAATAAAACACTTGATGTTAGATGTGAGGTAATACTTTACAGCTCTGTGAATTCCCAATTGTGGATCTCTTTATGGCTATATAAATTCTTGACTCAGTTGACTTCTTTGAAGACAGAAGATTCCTCTTGTCACACAAAATTAATTTTGTCAGGAAGCTTCAAACCAGGCACAGAACTATTCATATACTGCTAAAAATGTCTGCTAGCAGCTGGCCATTCTTGCTTTTTTCCTTCAACATGAATAACTATAAATGCCATTAACAGATTTTATGTGAAAATTGGTTATACATCTTCCAAAATAATTTATTACTCTACTATTTTGAGCACACTTTTTTTCYTTTCACAAGCTTCATGTTAATTTTTAGTGGGTCAGTAGAAAGYCCCCTCTCAGAGGGGATTAAGAGCTACGTACAGCTCCTTTCTAGAAAGGGAAGTGTTAATCAGTCTTGGGTTTCTTCCCCCCTGCCCCTTGCTAGGAGAAGCGGAAAAAGATGCTAAAGATGAACTTCCCAGTCTGGACAGCTTCTTAGCAAAACACACGAGTGAAGATAATGCTTCATTTGAGCAGATCATGGAAGTGGCTAAAGAGAAGGAGAAAGTCAAACATGCTTGGCTGTACAGTGCAGAAGAGGAGTATGCCCAGGTAGGAAAAYGACTCTAGCGTATCTCATTTCTTCTGAAATGATACAGAAAGGAATCTGTTTTTTCCRTCTGTAACTCAAAGACAATGTTGACTTTGTCACTGAGGAATGATCTGTCTCTCCCTAGAGTTTATAGCTGTGAAGCACGGCCCTACGCACAAGTGTCAGTGTTCTTGGCAGTCTCTTCCATAAGGGCCAATACAGTGGAGAGCAGCCAAAGAGCCGTTCCTGATGTTTGTCCATCAGCCTTTTGTTATCTGCAGTTTTT
The DNA here is from genome assembly GCF_003342845.1 of Nothoprocta perdicaria. Taxonomy (NCBI): domain Eukaryota; kingdom Metazoa; phylum Chordata; class Aves; order Tinamiformes; family Tinamidae; genus Nothoprocta; species Nothoprocta perdicaria. The sequence continues at coordinate 2,494,309 of NW_020455204.1, read as the reverse complement.
TTTTCTCATTTTGTTTTCTATTTCTATTATCAGTAATAGTCTGTTCAGCTGCTAATACAAAGTATTGTACATAATAGGGCTAACTCTGCAGAAGAATTGTCATCTTCATGAGCATTATGTTTTTTATCTCAGCTAATGTAAATCCTTAAAGAATCTGTGGTAATGATATGCCCTCCACGGCCCCTTGTGCATATTCATTGCTGTAATCCAGAGTTAAAAGGTGGACAGCAGGAGAATGTGGGAGCTGTATCAGATCAGGTTACTGAGAGAGAGGAAAGCGAAGCTATTGGAGCTGCTCTTGTGCTCCTGCCCTTTGTCTTTCTGCCAGCCAGCACTCTGTGAGCAGACCTTGTGCTTTCTTGTACAGCATGTCTGTGTATCCATATATTTAGCAGACAAATTTCCTATGCCTCATTTGATGAGTTCAGTGACAATACAGCTTTTAAAAAATATGTAGATATGCACTAAAGACGGTGTCGATTAAAATGTCTTTTATATAGCTCCTGGAAGTATTTGACTAGTTTGATTAGTGCGAGAGCTTTCAAGTGAGGTAACTTTGCAGTGGCTGCCTGCCTTCCACTTGCTTTGTGTTCATGTTGGTGGTACTAGAATGCTGTTAAGAGTGGGTTAATGTGGGTAAGAGTGTGAATGTCAGATGCTTCAGTGGCTGTATTCACTATGGAAATGTTTGAATGCTCCCAAGCTATGGCTTTGTAAGACTGTCGTTATTTTAGATACGAGTAATGTAACCTGCTCTTCCCTTTCTGAGCAATGAAGATGATGATTTACTTTTGATTGGTGGATTGAGCAAAAAGAACCTTGAAACCAATATAAGTGTTACAAGACAAAATGAATAAAATCATAAACTTTTTCTGGGAAGTTAAGCCTTTAGTCTTTGCTTAGTTTTTATGCCAGAACTTCATATAGAGTTCCTGTTTGGAATCTCACTTAGGAAGAGGATGTTTCTAGAATACCTGTTGTCAGAGAGGGAGACTTTTGCCACACGGATGGAAGGTGTAGGGGGACACATAACTGAAGAGGGGACTGAACTGAGCCAGATATGTATACCTGCTTAGAAGAGTGCAGGTTTCYGTTTTAGACATGTTTTTTTTTCTTTATATTCCTTTCAGCGACGAAATAACAACCTGGCACTTCCTTCAGCAGAGCAGCAGGCCCTTGAAAATGTGAAAGCTGGGCTGGAGACGTGGGAGTACACGGCTCGGAATACCCTCATGTACTACCCTACAGGTGGGGTGTGCGGGGCCCTCGGGAGAGCCTGGATTCGGATGGTCTCATTCCAGACAATGCTATTAGTATTTCCACAGATGGCTAAGCAGTTCTTTCTGGTTATGCTGCATTTTATTTTTTCTGATTATAAAGTTCAGATAAGATGTAGTTTTCCACAGCAACTCGTTTAGTAATCCCATCTTCTTTTTGTAAATGTATAATCAATAGTTTCTGTACTTTGCTGCTCCTCAGAAGCCTAGTCTTAATTTGTTCATAGCTTTCAGGTGTTGCACAACATAGATTAGTGCAATTATTATTTAAATTGCTGGAGATAAACAGCTGCACTTGATGCTGGATTCTCACATAAAAATGCATGGCCAAGCTTATGTTCTCTGGGACTTCACTAGGCAATGTGCCGTGGTACCTGAACTTTTAGTTAAAAATCTGTGTGTATCATTCCAGGTGTACCCAATGAGGATGACATATTCAAAAAGCCCAGGGAAGTTGTCCATCGAAACACACGTTTTGTGAAGGACCCTTTTAGTCAAGCTGTGAGCAAATCCCAGCTCCAACAAGCTGCAGCACTCAATGCTCAGGTTAGATGACTTTGCTTCTGATCAAAACCGTGTTAGATTCAGCCTTCCTGTGTTGTTCATAAAGCAGATCTGTGCATGTGCTGGATAGACCTTTCTTCAGAGGCAAATGAAGGATGTCTCTTTTGTTACAGTACAAACAGGGCAAAGTGGGACCAGATGGGAAAGAGCTGATACCCCAGGAGTCTCCAAAAGTGAATGGATATGGATTTGTGGCTACACCCTCTCCTGCTCCTGGTAAGAGAATTTTCTTGGCTGTTGTGATGTAAGAGGATTAATACTTCATTTATCACGATGTACTGTTCATCTAGCRCTGCAGTATTATTATTGATGCTTAGACAAGTAGGTAAGCAGTCTGTCTGCACGTGTCTCATGAACTGATGGCTTTCTCGTGTGTGGTGTGTGCTGGCTTGATTCAGTGCCTCGCTTCTACTCCAGCCACTGGAGCAGAAGTCGTGAAGTATCTGAGAAGCTCTGAACATGCTGCCATGCAACTTCATAGATCACATCACATAGGGTGAGGCATTCTGGGCAAGTGGGGTGCTATGGAGCTTGTTTTATTCCTGGGCAGTGCTTTTCTAGTGGCCTAAAAGGATCTCAGACATTTCACAAGCATTAAACTTCTGACAAATTAAATTGTCCATCTYGCAAAATGGGGAGCGTTCATGACCAAATGCGTGTTGGGCAGTTTGCTGAGTGTTGGTTCAGAGTGGCACACAGAGGCTTTTCTTGCTTTGTGGTCTAGCCTGTGGTTTTCTCCACCTCTCCTGCTTTCTAGCTTCTTCTCCCTTTGAATACACTTGTGTGTTGTTGTGTGTCTCTTAGTTGAAATGTGATGTCTCAGTTTTCAGCTTTCTTTCACCAACCACTATGTTTCCTTGACTTTCCTCACTAGCGACAGTGAGGCTTTTCCTCTGAAGAGCCTGTAGGTGGCATTTGCAACACACCTCCTTTCTGCAGTGTAAATGCATTTTTCCAAACTTCGGGCAGTAAGATTCCCTAGCCAGTGATTTAATCAGTGCAGCTACTCTGCAGCTGTAGCTGTAAGGAAAGATACAGTCAGTTTGTCACATGCCAGCCTACAGACGAACTGAGAGTATGTCTGTCTGTAACATCTGTCTAAAGTCCTCTACCTCTTTTCCTTCTTTCAAGTGGTTCACTGTGTTTAAGGAGTTTTCGTAACAGAGTGGAAGACTAATTTTGTAGAGGAAAAAAATGAAAGTGTCTCTAAGCAAAAGCACAGCAAATGGAAAAGAAAACATATGGAGAGGACAGTGCTTGAGTATTATAAACTAGAGGGTGACACAGCTATAGGCAGTCCTTTGGATTTAAGATCATGCCCTCATAATAGGATACACCTTATCATTAAATAGAGGATGTGGGGTTTTTCCCCTGTGATCTTCTCTCTCTCTCTCTCTCTCTCTCTCTCTCTCTCTCTCTCTCTCTCTCTCTCTCTCTCTCTCTCTCTCTCTCCCTTTTTTCTCTTTGTCTCTTTTAAACAAAAACGTCTTGCATCAGTATGACTTTTCTAATTTATTGTAGGTGTGAATGAATCTCCTCTTATGACATGGGGTGAAATCGAAAGCACCCCTTTGCGTTTAGAGGGATCAGAAACACCCTATGTGGACAGAACACCTGGACCAGCCTTCAAGGTATTTCATGCCAGGATTCAGCATGTCATTCTTACTTTTTTGGGGGAAGGAGAAGGGAGGATGCACTAAAAATGGAAAGAGCTGCTTAACTTGCAGACTAACATTGCTGGGAGGTGTGTGACACATCTGGGCTGTGTTTTCGGTCCTTGAGAATAATGATCTAGATTCTGCTGGGAGGGTGGAGGTGGACGTGGCTCCACATGAAAGCTGCTTGGTGGAGGTGCCTGGGTGGAACACTCATTGCTGGCAAGAGGGTGAGACTCAGTGTTTTACAATGGGCCCAGACAAAGTGGCTTTCTGAGGAAGCTGGAGAGGCCTCCRATTTCTCTGGTTTTAATGTGTGAAAATAGAAATCTTTGGCTTCCCTCTGTCTTCTTCTTTCTGCTCTCACAATCAGGCAGCTGTATCACTTTCGGGCAGAAAAGGCATCCTGGATTTCCTAATGGCACCTGACCCTGCTGCTAGAGACCGTTTAGTTAGAAAAGGTGTAATTTGCTGTATGGGCCTCTGTTTTGAAGCCTTTGACTGCTTTTCCCCCTGTTTAGCAATGTGTGTGTTTGCCTGTGAGCTGGCTGGCTGCCGGCCAGCCTGAGCAAGACACAGGTGACATTGTTTGTCTAGGAGAGACAGCGGGAGGAAATGCCAGAGGTAGTGGCTGCTTCCTTGACTGAACTGGTTCTACCAATTTTGTTAGCTGCTAAGGCAGGCTCAAGGTCTCCCTGTGTCCTCTCTGGCTTTGGGTAGCAGCAGAGAGGAGTGGGCTGTCCTCCTCCCTCCCCACTTTAGCTCCTTGTGGGCTGCAGTACAACTGTGAAGGTGCTTTGACTCATTTATGCAGCACTCCTATTGGTACTCTGATGGGTGAACTGTGTGGTGTATTTATAGATCCTGGAGCCTGGGCGCCGTGAGAGGCTAGGACTCAAGATGGCCAACGAAGTAGCAGCTAAAAACCGAGCAAAAAAGCAGGAGGCCCTTCGAAAAGTCACAGAAAACCTGGCCAGGTAAGACTTGTGTTCTGCCTGTACAGACCCTGACAGCAGAATCGGGGATGGGTGTTTCTTGAAGAGATTTAAATCAGTGTGTGCAGAAAGGGAGGAATTACAGTGCTGGAAGCAGAAAGCGGTACAGTCAAGCTAAAATGTTTCAGAAGTAAAAAGAGACTTAATTCCCAAGGAAACGTGGTTGGTGGCTGATCTTGATTTTACCCTCCTGTGAGCCTTACTGTTCTGCCCTACAGCACCTAGGCAGTGCCCCAGAAATATGACCTGCCACGTTGCAGTAAGAGGAGGCATGAAAAGACTTGCTTAATTGGGTCACACGAAGGACAAAGCAGGCTCAAGGGAAAGATAGGCAGTGCTGTTCATATTCGGGAGGGACATCAGATGTGTCTGTGTTACTGTAGCTCTCTAGAGAGATGGGCTGCAACTACCAGCTTGTGAAATGTCTTCTRCAGCCAGTGGGTCTGGCCTGGGGGAAGTGGCCACCAAGCCCTCCCATGGGAGTATTGATGCCCTTCCTGATAAATGGCAAGATTTTAGTGAAAAATAATCTTTTAAACRTTTATTCTATTCCAGCCTTACTCCCAAAGGACTAAGCCCGGCTATGTCACCAGCTTTGCAACGGCTGGTGAACAGGACTGCGAGTAAATACACAGACAAAGCACTGCGTGCCAGCTATACCCCCTCCCCAGCCCACACGGGAACGCCCGGCTACAAGACGCCAGCAGCCGGGCCCCGGACGCCCACGGGCACCCCGCAGCCAAGGACAGTGTCTCAGACACCAGTGTCTCAGGATACTACGTCAATCACAGACAATTTACTGCAGCTTCCTAAAAGAAGAAAGGCATCTGATTTCTTCTAAAGAATTTCTGATTTCTTCTAAATAGTCCTTTCATCATCAAGGCGATACTGGATTAGCTGCCAACTGGATGTGGTGGAACCATCAGTATTAAGGGGTGTCTAAGTGCAGCTGCCAGAAGAGAACGCAGCAGTTTCTAGTTCTGGGACCAGCTCTCCTGTTAGACCACATCACTGAAGTAGCCTATGATGTGTTTTTTGGAAATGAAACATTTTCTATTGTGCTRTAACTTCCCTTGGAAACACAGGGATATGTTGTATAAGGCTGCCATAGCGTACGGATGCTTCCTGCAGTGACAGAGAAAACATTGGACTCTCGGAAAACAGCAAGGATTTTGTGAAGATATTTTTCTCTTTTTGAGATGACCCTGTGACTGCATTTCAATACTTCTGTGTACAGATATCTCTATTTATAAAATGTGGTAATACTTGCTCAAAGGTTGACTAAACCTTTCTGTAGCGTGTCAAAATTCCTTCTGTGCTTTGCAGAAAAGGGAGGTAGATCTTGCAACTTAAAAGCAAAGATACAGTCAGGTCTGTAAGCTCCTCAGTTCCATGTTCCAACTGTGCATATACTAAGACAGGACCCGGAATTTTAGCGGTCTTCTCTTTAATTTGACCAGAGCTTAAACTGATGATCTTGAGTGTACAGGGGGCCTGTCAAGAGCGTTAGTACCTCATGAGAACAGTATACACATACAGTTTTGGACATCAGCTGACACTTTCTARTAACCTGCCCTGCCCTTGTGGTGCTGAATCCACCGTGTGGCTAATGCACGTGTGGCTCCTTCGGCCAGTGCAAGCAGGAGCTTGAGAGATGGGAGCAGTGATCTGCAAATGCCAGTCAACTGCACAGTGACCTGAAGGAAAGCTGCCCAACGTGCGTCCAGCAGTAACTTCTGCTCCCTGCAAACCATCTCAGAGACAGGCCTTTTGAGTAGTGCTAAGCTGTTTGTTCAGCTCAGCACTGCATCCTCTATGCTTTGATTGTAAAGCAGAAGACAAGGACTATTTCTGAAAGGGTTCGTGGAATCAGAAGTTGAAACCTAGCAGTTCACGAGTTAGATCAGCTGCTGTGATACTGTTAAAACCAGCTATAACTAAGAAGATTCCTTTTCCCTCTCTCCTTCCTTTTCTGCAGGCGGGGATTCTGCTTGCTGGTTTTGCTCAGATTTTTGCTCTTGCAGGTTCTGGGAACACTCGCCCTCTTCTGCAGCTGGTGCTGTTGAAGGTTTTGCGGTTTCTGGAGTCTGCAACCAAGAGTGGCTTAAAACTTGTTCTATGTTCAGCCTCTGAGACACATCTGGCTGCAGCATGCGGTAAATGAGATCCTTGCACGCTGCAGTCAGGTGCCTGGACTTGGGGAAATGGATCTTGTGTTGTTTCTGAACCCAGACCATTTTTCTGATGTTAGAATCATCAAATGGCATTAATGCACAGACCATGATGTATAGGATGACCCCCAGGCTCCAAATGTCACAAAATTTGGGATTACAAGGAATGCCCTGTAGCACTTCGGGGGCTGCGTAAGCAGCAGACCCGCAGAACGTTTTACTGAGCGTAATTTGCCCGTTTTCATCCCGAGTTAAGGGTCTGGAAAAGCCAAAGTCTGACAGCTTGATGTTGAGGTCTTTATCAAGGAGGACGTTCTCACATTTCAGGTCCCTGTGAGCAAGATCCATGTCATGGCAGTACCTGATGGCAGACGCCAACTGCAGAAACTTTCTCTTGGCCATATCCTCTTTCATGGCTCCGGTAACCTTGATGTAGTCCAGCAGGTCTCCCCTTACGCCCAGCTCCATTATGATGTACACTTTGCCCACGAACGTTTCGAATATCTCGTAGGTTTTGACTATTGAGGGGTGGTTCATACGTTTCAAAGCAGCTATTTCCCTGGGGAGAAACTTCTCCAGGAAATCCTGGGGCGTTTTCCTCTTGTCGATGATCTTGATGGCCACGTTGCATTTCAGCCTGTCGCAGTAGGCCGCTTTCACCTTGCCGTAYGAGCCTTCCCCCAGCGTGACGCCCACGTTGTAGCCTCTCTTGCCAAGCACCATGATATCGTCCATCGTATTGGAGGAGCGGTGAGCGAGGGGGGCCGGGGGCGCCTCATCCGCACCAGCACGCTGCATCTTGCCGTTCCATGGTGGCCGCCCGGGCGCTTTGCGCCGCCGGAGCCCGCGGCTGCCCAGCGCTGCGGCTCTGTGATGTCACAAATCCCGGGAATGGAGGGAGCCCCGCGAGGAAGCTGCAGGGTACCACGAGCCAGGGCAACGCTTGGCATCGGGGCCTCCGGAGGCATCAGCCTGCGCTCCACCTCYGTCATAAATGGTCTTTGCATTTAGTTTTATCAAAGGGATAGAAGTAACTTAAGCGTTTTTCTTCCACCTTTTATAAAATGATTCTAATACTTTTCTGTATGTGCGCTTATGTTAGTCAGGTACTCAAYTGTGTGATAAAATAATTCAGTAGGGAATGATTCAGCTATATTTAGCTTTTTTTAATTGATATTTTTAATGGATTTTTATAAGAAAAGCTAACAGGAATATGCAGGTCGTTCAGGGGGTGGCTGCTTCAGGCTTTGCTTGGTCATTTGTAGATGTGTTTTCCATGAGATAAAATGACAAAGAAATTGATTAATGTTTACAAAACAAGCCATTTCCTAAAGTATAAAAGTATGGGAAGTTTTTCTGAGGTAACTTAATTCAGTGAAGTAGCACTCTGGAAGGGTTTATACTTTTGGAACATTTTCTTCTTCCCACTCTTCCTTTTCTTCCTCTCCATACAGTGAAATCTAGCGTGAGCTCTTTTTGCTGGATATCGTGTAGTTCCAAAATGTGTTGGTAAACTAGTTAAGTGGTTTTATTGTACAAGGGAGCAGTGTACTCTAGTTTTGCTGGTTTGGCTTGAAGGTTCAATTTGCTCCACTCCTGTGTTTTGCAGTGCTGAGGACTGGCTGCTTTTGCAGATGCCTTCTTAAACACTTGCTTGGTGCATGAGCTGTGTTTTGACTTCCAGGTTCTGGTTTCTAGAGGAAACCTTGTGCTAACAGTGTATTCAAAGCTGTTGTTTCTGTTGTTTTGCATGTTGATTGCTTCACCATAATCAGCCTCTGGGGGTTTTGCTGTTTTGATTTCAGCTTCTTCAAATTGCTCTTTCAGCTCCCACGTGTGCATCTTCAAAGACTTGCTGAAACCAGGGCCAGCAACAGTCGCGCTTAGTTCACTAGAATGGATAACAGTGTCATTCTAAAGAACAGAAGTGATACCACCGAGCTGGGCCTTCCTCCCTCCCTCTCTCTTGGAAGGTTTTGGCTAACTTTTGTGATCATCTCCCAAATGGAAGAGCTGCTTTCTGCGTGCCTGGGCCGCACGCAGAGCTGTGCTGGTCCCCGTGCRAGCCGACCCTTGAATGTGCCATGACGTGGCATTCAACCTGTGGCTTCCGTGCTGCGTGCGGGAGCCCAGCGAAGCGCTGAGCGCCGTGGGGCAGGACGCGGGCACGGGCAGGTGGCTACGCTCGCCCCACACCAAACACGGGGCAGGCTACGTAACGTTTGCCAGGTTTGGTGTTTGCTGTAATCAAGTGATGTCTAACCTAGGGAAAATTCTACACAGCGCTTTCAGCAGTGCCTCCAACTTCTGTGAGAAGATGTTTGCTGCCCTATTTATCKTGGAGGGGAGCTGTCTCTTGCCATATGCAAAACTCCCATCCCTTGGCTATGAATATGCTATGAGAACCCTTCCAAAGCACTTGACTTTCATAGTGTTCATCTTAAAAATCCTCCAATCAACATGGTGTTGATGAGAATAACTGCGTGAAATGAATAACTTGTCCTTTTTTTTAGTTTAGAAGTAAAGGCTGAACGTTTTCTTGAAGCTAGGCAGTAAAGTTAATCAGATATTTGTGCATGCATATGAAGAGGATCCATTTACTAACTTCCGTGTTCTCAGAAATGTCCTTTTAAGGACTAGACTGACAGAGTAGCCACAGAAATCTTAGCTAAATGTTTTTTTTTGTTGCCCCCCCCAATGCTGTGATGCACTAGCCTGCATGAAATTCAGGACCCCTCTGTGTGGGTACACAGACCTCAGTCTGGGCTTGAGTCCAGCCTCCCCATTTCTTGCTGCCTCCTGCCTCTGCCCCAGCTCTYGCGCTGAGGCCGGGGCTCTGCGCCGCGGCGGCCTCGGGCAGCGAGGGGTAGGACAGTTTAGGTCTGAGCTCTGAAAGCTCCTTGAGGAAGTGATTCGTGKCCCCCCTTCTGTGAGGGCAGGGAAGGCAGCAGGACAGCGAGCGGCAGCGGCGAGGTCCCTGCGTCACCAGGCGGTGCATCGTGCACGTTTCCTGCAACGCGGGGGCATCTCTGGGATTTGGGCATGTGCTGTTGGGTGCTCCTGGACGGAGCCTTCCCTTTGCGGCTGTGACGGTTCCCTCTTGTTCCCCAGACCGAGACTTTGAAGGACAATGTGGAGGCATCTGGACAGGTAAGACACAGAGGTGCCCTGCAGCGGAGYCAATGCTGGGGTATCCCTGAGCTTCCCCCCAGTGCTGCATAGAGAGAGCGAAGAGACCCTTCTGTCCCTCACAAATCCTGCTCGGGACTAGTCTGGCTTGGAGCCTGCTTTCGCCTCTGCTGCTTTGCACCCAGCAGCCTCTCGGGACTAAGCTTTGGAGGGGGAAATAAGAGAAAAGGGGGCATGTAACGTGCTCCTCTTTGAGGAGGACGGGGTGATGGGGACCCATTGGGTAGGGTTTCCACAAGGAGCACAGCAAGCAGAGTGTGCCATGCATGGGAGGATTTATCTAGATGTTCATGTTGATCCACCTTCATGTGTGCAGTGACTCTGCCACCCTCCCAAATCGGAGAAATGCAGCGAGCCACAGGAGTGCTCGCRCTGAAGACACTTCAAAGCAGGCGTGTATAAAATTATACCTGGGAGACGTGCAGGTGACATGGACAGGCATCCATGGTTTTAGGGGAGAGGTGTCTGACTTGGGAAAGCAGATCAAGGCTGGTGCTTTGGTTCTGGAAGGCCTTGGGGTGGCTGTGTAAGCACTGATGACTTCTTGAGTTTCATGAAAGCTTGACAGCATGATGCATCCTTACCAAACGTAAATTCCTTCTGTTCTCTTGGCTGAAATCTAATGCAAGGTAGATCATCCCCTCAGGAGAGTTTTCTGTAGAGACGGGAGAGATTTTGCCAGAAGCTCTGTCATTTTTCAATATGTTAGGATATCCCCGCTGGTGTCTACAGCTGCTCTGGAAGTGTGTGAGTCTGCAGCGGGCTTTTCCATGGCTGTCAGGCTCTGTGGATGTCCTCAGCTCTGCCAAGAGTACAAGATAACCCTGGACATCAGTTGTAAACACCTAAATTGCTTTTGTGGTCAAAGGTCAAGATTTAGGATGTGTATTAGYAAGGCTAATTTCAAAAAGAGGCTCTCCAGAACTGTGACTATAAGCTTTATTTTTTCCTCTTCTACCATTTTGTTACTCACAAAGAATTGATTCTCAACACCAGGAGTCATCCTTCCCTTCTGTATCAGGGAAAGGAGACACTTCTCTTTCAAGGAGGTGAGAACCAAGCCTCAATTCTCTCCTGGTGCCAGAAGAAGACTGTCCATGTTGGGTCTAGTCAAAGGACGGTCCAGCATGGAGCTGTGTCCTGGGAAGGACCTCACTGCAGGTGCTCTAGGAAGCATGTAAGGAGCAGGGCAGGGGTGGAGTGGGAAAGGCAGCAGATCCAAGTCTCCAGCCTGATGCAGGAGGAGAGGTGTTGGAAGGGTCTGCCCTCACCCTTGCTCCCTGCTCTTGGAAGCTGCATTTCCAACAGCGACAGCACTTAGAGTTAGTCCTGTTTGGTGAGTGAGTTCCTGGTGATGCTAAGGCATGTGTATGCCATGCTTGGTGACGTCCCCTGCCTAACCCTACCAGCCTGTGCAGTTGTTCCTGTTGTGGGGTGAGGCTGGCCACTTCTTGCACTATTGAGCTAACAAATGCCTCCTTTGAAGATACAAAGGGCTTGGTAAGTCATCTGTAAGACAAGGCTTTCCTTTAAGGTACATGGCTATTGTTGTGYGGGGCATTTAAGGAGAAAGTGCGTTGCTTTTGTATGTGAAGCCATGCTGAGTGCATGAAGATAAGAGCAAGAAGCTGAGAACTTAGGGCCAGGGGAGTTTACTAAAATCTTGTCATAACCATCTGCAGCCTGTCCAGAAATGGGGAGACTGCAGAGCTTTGCAAAGGATAGAGCGGGCAAGGGGTGTGAGCCTGGCCTATGTGTCTCTGAAGCTGAACTGTCCAGACCAGCCTTCCTTGTGGCACGGATTAGCGCTCTTGCCACACTCGCCTCGTCTACAGCTCGCGTGGTGCCTCYGCTTCCACGGGCGGGAGGGAGCTGTCTTGTGCAATATGTTTGCTATTTGAGTTGTTGCTAAACATCATTCCTGTCTCCTCTCACACCTTTAAATTCAAATCTAGACCTAAATGTTCATCTAGGAAGGGAAAAAACAAAAAAGAGTTAGTAAACCCCTGAGAGACCCCAGGGAAATATTTACCTGAGCCTTAGGTTGGGTGCAGAACTCCAGTGAGATGATGAAGACAGTAAAGCTGCTTTGCCAGGAAACCTTCTATAGTGAGGCTGGAGAGGAGCGGTCGGAGATGAGTGACGTCTAGAACAAGACTTGCTGCCTTAAGTTGCCGTGTGGCAAGTTAAATGCGTTGGTTTTCTAGGACGTGGATTTCATGGGCACTGGTGCAGAATTGGACAAGATATTCATGCAATCTCATTCAACGTATCCATCTTTCAGTTCCTCGTGTTCTCTGTGGAGAAATCTGAGTTTCCCATACAAGCACCCTGGATGGAGTATTTTGCTGCTGCTGGAGAGGGCACATAAACTTTTAACCTAAATTAGTGCCTGCAGTTAGACCCTGCAAATCTAACTTTCAGTGCCAAGGCATCATCAGGAGACAGCATGAAAGYTGTCAATAATAACGTACTTTTGAAGGTCAAACTGTTAACTAGTTGCTCTTGYGGGGCCATCATTCAAAGTACTTGCTTCATCTCCCTCTGCAGTGGACATAATGCTGGCAGCATTCAGAACTGCCACGAGTGTCTCCAGGGTAGAAGAGTCATTCTCCTCTAGGTTGCAAGCCATAGAAGATGGGTGGTCTGTCTGCGCCTTGTGCTCAGACACGTTCTGGCAACTCTCGTCCTCTGCAAGGTCCACAGAGGAACGAGCTGGGGCTTCTAGAACCTGCAACCAAGGGTGACTTAAAACTTCATCTATGTTCAACCTCCTTGACACTTTTGGATGGAGCATGTGGTAAATGAGATCCATGCACAGGGCAGTTATATTTCTAGACTTGGGGAAGTGAATCCTGTGTTGTTTCTGAATGATGACCATTTTTCTGATGTTGGAATCGTCAAATGGTATTAATGCACAGACCATGATATATAAGATGACCCCTAGGCTCCATATGTCACAAATCTTGGAGTTAGAAGGAATGCCTTGTAGCAATTCAGGGGCTGCATATATGGTAGAACCACAGAAGGTTTTACTGAGCACAATCTGTCCATCTTCATCCCGAGTTAAGGTTTTGGAGAAGCCAAAGTCTGACAGCTTGATGTTGAGGTCTTTATCAAGAAGGATGTTCTCACACTTCAGGTCCCTGTGAGCAAGATCCATGTCATGGCAATACTTCACGGTGGAAGCCAACTGCAGAAACTTTCTCTTGGCAATGTCCTCTTTCATGGGTCCGTGGCTCTTGAGATAGTCGAGAAGGTCTCCCCTTTCCCCCAGCTCCATCACAATGTACACTTTGCCAACATTGGTCTCAAATATCTCATAAGTTTTGACTATTGAGGGATGGTCCATACATTTCAAAGCAGCTATTTCCCTGGGGAGAAACTTTTCCAAGAAATCCTTAGGAGTCTTCTTCTTGTTGATGATCTTGATGGCCACTTTGCATTGTAACTTGTCGCAGTAGGCTGCTTTCACCTTGCCGTACGAGCCTTCCCCCAGCGTGACGCCCAAGATATAGCCTCTCTTTTTGAGCACTGTCTTCTCATCCATCGTGCGAGAGGCGCCAGAGTTACGGGGGCTGTTGCTGGGCGCGCATCATGTGTGTTGGCAGCCTCCGTGTCCCCAGTCCATGGTGGCCGCCTAGCACGTTCCCCTGCCGGGGCCGGGCGAGGTGGAACCGGGCCATTGTGTGAGGTGTGGTGTGGGGCTGTGATGTCGCTATGGAAAGAGACTGTTTGTGCTCCAGTGCGTCCTTCTGGGCTTAACTCCATGGAAAGAAGGAAATGGTGGGGAACCACAAGAAGTTTTTTTGTTCATGTAAGTGGATAGGGGGAAAAAAACAGGATTCTAGCTCTTTTTTGGTGGGTGGTAATTCTTGGAAAAAAAAAAAAACAAAAAACAAAAAACCACATCATGGTGTAATCATTAAAAGGGCTAAAGTTTCAATAAGCTTTAGAGAAGAGCCAGCAAGGATGCAAAAAGAGATGTTCTAACCTCATGGCTGCATCTCCATCATGGAGAAGGTKCCTTCAGCTGCTTTAAAGAAGTAAAGCTCTGAATGGCTCCAAGCTTTTATCGCCTCTCCTTCTCTTTGTGACGCACAGGTAGAAAACCTTGACCAGGGAGCAGCAACCACTGCGGCAAATCTATAAGAACAGAAAACCCTAAGACCACAAGGTGCTTTGAGCAACCACCCTGGGCAGTTCATGCAGCCCTGACCTGAGCCCCAGCAAAACCCCAGAAGCGGTTTCTGAGGACAGAATATTTTCTTTGCCTGCCTTAATGCCTCTAGCTTCTTCTGCACGGAGAACTTTTTTTTATAGAACCAAGAGTATTTCCTCAAGATGGAAGTAACTCTCCTGTGGCCTGATGCAGGGTGATGGGTGCTGCAGAGCAGGGCCAGGCTGCCCAGAGGTGGGCTTGGGTTCCATGGGTTGGCTTAGACGGTGGCTCTTGTTTGAGTTCCGCTAAAAGAACTTGGCACTGGTAACACAAAAACAACACAGATTTTTACTTCTTGGATTATTTAGCTCAGAAGTGAAGCTGTGGTTGGAAATGTTTGAGAGGACTGTGGTATTTCTGTGTAATAATAAAGGAAAGGGATCTAATTGCTCAGGGGAGGGAATGATGGAGAAATTAGTGCTTCCTCACATTTGCAGCTGTAGACATTTATGAATCTCTGTTCACAGAGGCACTGTCCTCAGAGCAACCAGTCTGCAAAGAGCAGCTCCAAAACGGGGCCCTTGGCTTAAAGCGAGAGCTGGGTTTGGGTGGTTGCTGTTCCATCCCTTGGCTCTGTTCCCCCTGGCAGAGCCAGGACCTGCCCCAGTGAGCCCGGGGAAGCTCTGCTCAGCACGTGGGTTGTGCTGGGGGGACAAGGGAACTTGGTGAACGATAACAAGAAGTGTCACGGTGATGCTGGATGAGCGCCAGCCAGGGAGCTGCGCGCACGGAGCTGAGCAGCCAGTCGGCCGCCCCAGGCCACGCTCCTGTCACCACAAATCCCTTTGTGAAGGGAATGACCGCGAGGCAGGTGAACAAGTCCCGGTGAAAAGGGTATTGTGCSTGGCCCAGGCCTTGCCCTTCATTCCCACCTCCATGTTGTCACCCTGCTGGGGTTGAGAGCGTTCAACACCATGAGGGGCTTCTTGGGGGCAGTGCCAACACTCGGGCCTCCCTGTGGGCCCAACCTGCCCTGCGCTCTCCTCTGAGCTGGGAACAAAGAGGATCACAAGCAGGGCATGGGCCTGCTCCTGGTCCTCCCCAGCTGGGAACTGCTGGATGTACCAGGCCTCAAGGACAACATCAGCTACCCCTACCTTGAATCTTGCCAACCTCATCATCCCTACAGCTCTGCACCTCAGTTTGGTCTAAAATGCTAAGACAAGATGCTTTCTCTGCCATTACAGTGGTAATTCCCTGCCCTGGTGCTACTCTGATCTTCATGTCTTTGTCCCAGAGGATGTTTTCATGCTTTGAGACCCTATGGGCAATATCTGGACAGCAACAGGATTTTAAAGCRCATGAAAGCTAGTGAAGTATCTATAAATCATAAGATAGCCCCTTGTAGCTCTTGTTGAGCTCCAAGTATGTGCCTCTCTATGACAATATTGACTTTCCTTACTACCTCAAACTTCTCATAAATCTTGGGGGCTCCCAAGGCTGTGGATATGTGTATATATATATATAGTTAATATTAATATTAAACTCCTTAATTTCACCTACATTAAAAAAAAAAAAAGCTTTGAAAGCAGGTTCCAGGTTTTGTTCTTAGTTCTGAGTTGAATTTTACTGAAAAGGTGGCATTTCTTGCAAAATAAGCTACCCGTTTCTTGCCTACGCTCCGTGGCAACCACAAGGCAAACAGCGTGTTCAGCTTCTCGTGGAGCTTGTGGTCTGCCTGGATGCTCTGGCATTGCCCCAAATACCAGGGCATCCTCTTAAACCAYCTGAGGAAATTCCAGCTTACCCAGGGAAGTGGATGTTCAAGGTAAAATTGCCTCTTTATCCTTTCTAATCAAATCTTGGGCCTCTTCAACAAGTAATGATTCTATGAACATCSAGGGTCTGGACCTTGGGTAGTGGCTTTTCTTGTAGAGAAGAGCCTTGGGAGAGGAGAGTTTATCGCTGTGCTCCAATTCCCCCCGGCTGGAGGGGCACGGATCGGCACGTGCCCCCGTGGGCCTGCGGGCTCTGCTCTGGGCTCTATGGCTGTAGGGCGAGCACAAGCTCGCGAGAGGGCAGAAATTGGGGGGCCCTCTACCTTGGTGGCCAAAACTACAAGACCCCTGAGGTGAGTGAGTGCTCTGAATGATGGGAGAAGCAAACCTGGTTTGTGCAGGCGGCGGAGAGGAGCGTGCAGAGATTTCTCCAGCAATCGCCGACACGTTCACAGCCGGAGCTTTGTACAGGGTGCCTGTCTCTGGGCTCTGAGAGGCAGCAGCTGAGAGACGTAGCTCAACGGCAAGGCACGGGGCATGTCAGGGGACAAGGACAGAGCGGAGGCACYGGCACTGGGATCAGTGGGTGGCACGCGGAGGGACCCGAGCAGGGGCACAGGGCAGAGAGTGGCAGAGGGAGACACTCCCAGGTGTTAAAAACACATTGGTTTGCAGCGAGCGTTGCCCTGGCAATGCCACCGCTGTGGGCTCCCCTGCGATCTCCAGGGCCGCGCTGCTGCTTCGTGCTGGAAACGAAAACCACCTAAATCACAATGGAGATGACAGTCGCGCTCCTCTGCTTCGGCGGGCTGCAGTCCGCAGCGCTGCAGCGCCCAGGACACCGCCGCCCTCCGCAGCTCTTCAGGGACAGCCACCACCCAGCCTGACGTGCAGCAACACCCAGGGTCAAATTCCTAAACGCGCCTGTCATTTGCAGGGCCATTAAAGATGATGTGAGCTGCATAATTACGCTTCTTTTTTTCCCTATGTATTTCCTCTCTGGAGGGGCTTGAGAACCTGGAGTGCATCTGTTTCCAGGAGCTATGGAAATAGCAGCCAGCCTTGTCACTGTTGTAATTGCAAAAGCTCTGTGCATGGTGAAACTAATGCACTTACTGCAGAAACGTCGCAGTGCTGGACACTGCAGAGTGTCAGGGAGGCACCCGCTTGTGTCTTGCATGCCTGAAAATCCCTGGAAAACCAGGAAAAGTGTGGGGAAATACGGTGTGTCTTATCCCTGCCCGGGTGTGATAGTAGGTTGGATGAAGTAGTCAAAGGACAATCAGCCTCAGTGACTAGTGGCAACTTGGTTTCTGCAAGGGAGCCCCGCTGTGCTTTGCTTCCAAGGGTGGTATGTGCAGCTCCGGACATTCCAGAGGCATCGGAGACCTGGGGCCAGGAAGCCTGTGGCAGGGAAAGGATGTCCCAGTGGGGATGGAGGTGCCTGGGAACAGCACCCTGGCTGGGGATGTGGTGGGGACTACGTTGTCAGGATGGAGAGGGCCAAGTAAGACCAGGGATCTCATCCAGGGAGGGAGAGAGGTGTTGGGACAAGGAGGTGGGGGTGACTTGCTAAGGCCTTCATGGGTGGGATGCTGTGACCAGGAAAGGCCATCCCAGCTGGCATGGAGGTGTCCTGTCAAGGCTGCCATGTGGGCACAGAAGTGTCTGGTCAAGGCCATCCAGGTGGAKATGCCAGTGATGCAGAGAGGCCCTCCAGGTGCACACAGAGCGAGTGTGGGAAGACTTCTCTGTCTGGGGACAGCGACAACCAGTGGACGCTCTCCCTGGGATATCCCACGGGGACAGATCCAGGCCATTCTGTTGCCTGGTGGCGACTGTTGCAGATGGGACAGACATGGTGGACCGATGCTACCCTAGCGGGGACAGAGCTGAGGGATCACGGCCACCGCAGCACAGACAGACGTGACAGGCGGAGGCCGCCCCAGCCCCGGCCCCATCGCTTCCCGGTTCCCGCCTTTCCGGGGTGGCCCCCCGCCCGGCGCCCCTGGGACCTGCGGCCACCCCCGGGCCCGGGTGGGCGGGGCCATTCCGCGGGGGGCGGGCCCAGCGCGCGGGGGGGCCACGGTGCGCGCGCGCCGTCGGCGGGGCGGGG
>NW_020455204.1:2413664-2476141 GCF_003342845.1 Nothoprocta perdicaria | reverse complement strand
GCGGGGGGAAGAGCCCCGTGCGCACGGCGGCGGCCCCCCAGCGGGCCCCTCCTCCGGCGGCTCCCCCCCGCCTCCCGGCGCTCCCCTCCCCGCGGGTTTGTGGCGCTGCGCCGGGGGAGGATGAACGGAGGATAAATGGTGCCCAAAGCGGACAGCGGCACCTTCCTCCTCCTCTTCCTCCTCGTGCTGAGCATCACCGAGCCGCTGCGGCCAGGTAGGGGGGCGGCCCGGGGGGGAGGGCCCAGTCCGGCTCGGTTCGGCTCGGCCCGGCCCGGCCCGGCCCGGCGGCCCCTCCAGCGGCGGCTCCCGGGGCCGCGGCCGGTTCGGCCGGGGGCGGCGGGGCCCGCTCGGCCGCGCGGGCGCGGGGCGCGTTTCAGACACCCCTTAGCTGTGCCCGAAAGGTGCGACCCCCATCCCGGCTTTGGCTGGCGCTCCTCTCGGTGAACAACTTGAACGTCCGTTAAGACAAACATCTTGGTTATGAACTTAAAAAAACTGCCTTTTTTTTTTTTTTTTCCCCCTAACTCTCATTTTAAATAAAAAAGTAGTTATTTAACACAGTAGCCACCCGTCGTTAAGGAGGGGGTGTTTCCTCTGATGGGAAGGAGGCAAGAGCCAGTGCCCAAAGCCAACAATACAAAAACTGGAAGGAAAGATAAAAACTAGATCATGGTGCTGCATTTCATCTCTGTTCTTTATTAGTAGGGCAAAATATATATACATGTGTATATATATATTTTTTTCTCCCAAGTTCTGTTTGGATGGTAGGTGACAGTCTCGTTGCTTTAAAACATTAAACTGATTAACTTTTGAGAAATTACCAGTGTTCGGTTGCAGACTGCTTTTCCAAACACCACGCACAGGGGAGTCCCTCAGACTCGGGCCGGAGGGGACGGTCACGTAGCGTGGTGTTCGTGCCAAGGATGATCCATAGCCAAGCGCGGGGCTGCCCGCAGTGGGGTTGCAGGTCGGGAAGCTGTTCTCCCGAGGCGTTAACGGGGAGTTTGCTCCTTGGCGTTACTGACTCGTGTGAATTTGGAAGCTGGGCTGGTGAAGTTCTTATGGCAGCTTTGGAATGCCCTTTTTGTTCAAAATAAATTTTTAGGACCCAAACTAATAGAACAAGTGTAAGTGAATGGTGATTAAGCAAGTTCCTGGTACCACTAAAGCGCAGTTGGGCCAGTGTAGACAGTTTTACAGAAATAATGTGTTGGAACCGCTCTGTGTGTGAGACTATTTTCATTTTTATCTTGCTTTTTTTTTTTTTGGCAGTGTTGGCAATACAGTACGTATAGGACTACTTGTGTTTTGTTCTTAAGCAGCCGAAGAAGGAATACCAGCTAACCTAGTATTGGTTAACTCCAATAACCAATTGGAGTTAACTCCTAACCTCCCAAGTTAACTCCTAGGTTAACTCCTAACCTAGTTGGAGGCTTTCATGCTGGAGAAGGTGCTGTGTAAAGCTGATCTCAGGAAGCTTCCTTTCTAGCTGACACGAGTGCTACAGATAGCTGAGTTACTGGGTAAAAACACTCAGCAGATATTTAAAGCTTTCTGTGTGCTTTCACGGGTTGTTAAATGCGATCCTGAGCTCTGGTATGGAATTGATCACTTTATTAGATGTTAGAGAATTGTGTTTTCCATATTAGATCAGAATGTCTGTATAGCATGACACTAAATCTGTCAGCAGCTGATGCTTGATCGACACGGACAACCTTCACTGAGGTTTGTAGCTCTAACCTAAACTAAATTATCACTCTAGTTCCACAGTTTGAGAGCAGGGGTGCTATAGCTGTACTTCATGGTGGGAGCTGTGTGAGGGAGCATCCTCCCTCCAGACAAACCCTAACCCTTTCTTTTTGGGTTGTACAACGCTGGCTTTGTAACCTGTAGCATTGGGCTTCCTCTTTGGCAAATCTATATCTATTCCCTGAATCTTGCTGTTATCCTAATGTGAGGTAATCAAAATTGGATGCAGCTGAAACATGATGTTGTTTAAGCAATTTCAGAATTTCTTTCTGAAGGCGATATGCAGATATGCTCTAGATAAGTATCTTTGTTGAGCTGTCCATGGTGATGCCTTTTCTTTCTCCTCAAAGAGAGCCTGTGATCTTGCATCTTTTTGCTGGTATTGTTTTTTTTAAAATTTGTTTCATTTAGCATCTTGAAGTTACCAACTCAAATAGATCAGCTATTTAAATAGCATAGGGGAGTATCCCCAGACGGAAGGGGCAGGTAGGGAGAAGCAGGTTCTTATAAGCACAAAGTATCTGCAGAACCAAAATGATCACTTTAGTCATAAATAATGGTGATAGAATCTTTCCTGGCTTCTTTGTGGTGGGCAGAGGACTTCTTCAGAGGGGTTAGAACAGGTTTTTGATGGAGAATATATTTTCTGAGTACTGTATTATCTGCTGCTTCCTTAAGCCTGTCTGTTTTAGTCATGTTGGCATAGAGAGGTGTTCTGTAGCTTGCTCAGCTTAAGTGTTCACTTAGAGCTACCAAATGAGTGCTGCAGAGGGATGTGAGATTTATACACTTGGAGATGACTGTGTGGTCCCTTCACAATTCGGTCCCAGCAAATCAGACCCCTCTTTGTGCTTCCTTGTTAATGTGATGCTAGCTTTTTACCCATGTTCTTGCTGTGCTCCTCACAGAAATAAAACCTTCTTTTAGGCCTCCTCGTTTGTAGTATCTTTTCAGGCAAGCTGAAAGACAGGGATTTAATGTGCACCTATTTTTTCTACATCTGGAATGTGAAGGATTTTATTAAATAAAGAGAAAAAAGAATTTTCTTCTTTGAGGAGTGGGATTTTTTTTTAATGGGTCTTGATTATACAGCTCAATTTGATACTTCTACTGTCACCTAACAACTTTAGGTACTTACAGCATACCGTGATATCAGCACTAGCTGTAGAGACTTGTATTCCTAAAGGTACCATGGGCGGTTAGATTTCCTGAGCACGTGAAGTTTTTCTTTTTTCCAATTGCTTCCCTTTCTCTTCCTTTTCCTCTGTAGTTTTTGTGACCGTAAACTGTTTATTATGACTGCTGCTAGGGCAGCAGTTATATTTAGCTATAACACACTATTTAAAGGATTCTTCTTTTTTGTACTAGGAAGTTTTTCTGAACTTGCATTATTTGTTATGTGTTTGGTAACTACTAAAGCTGAATGTGTCAGACCACTCCAGCTATGTGGGTGTACAGTGAAAAACTAGCTTGATGTTTCCATTCATCTTTCAAATTAGTTGCATCTGATGCTCACATATGTGTTTTATTACAGTTAAGGTTGGGCTTAATAATATTTTCTTTTTCAGAACAATTTAATGAACTTTATTTCAGGCTATCTAACCAGTAGACTGAAAGCCTCTGTATAAAGAAATATTTTGGTCATTGTTGTTAGCTGGGTCAGGAATAAACTGTATTCATTGGATTGGATAGGTTGGATTTAGATGGAGTTGCAGAATGCTAACGAATTTCTGTCAGGTATCGAAAGCCTCTCAGAGAAGCAGCCTGTTATTAATTCAGTTTTGCAGCATTGTTTGTGAGTATACAAGAGGTCCTGTTTCTGTTAACATCCTTTCTGAAAGGAAAAGGTTTTGGTGTCTTTTTATGCAATATGAGTAACTTAGTCTGGAATGCTTAGGACCACACATTATAAAATACTATTGAGAGAATTAATTAATAGCATCACTGCTAAAGACAATAACTTGTTTTCCTATTTCTTTAACAGGATACTGCTGCTTGCTAGTGGAAAACTTTTAAACATGGCCAGACTTCATGTAGGGTTTTGTAATAGTTTTTAAGTAGAGAAGCCTGTGAATGTAGGTCATTGGGCTTTCTTATTAAAGCATTTACCAGGCAGCTAGAGGCCAATTGAGTTCTCGTTCTTTCAGGGTTTTTTCCTTCAGTTCAAAGCTAGCTAGAGGAAATAAAATTATTACCAAAGTCTGCTTTTAAAAATCTTGCACAACAGAGCTAATCGGCAATAGCTAGAAAGATTTGCCAATACAAGCTGTTTAATTGTGCCCAACTTCAGCTTGAGGTTGCTTGCTTAGTGCACGTGGCTGCATGTTGTGCTAGGACTTGTGGGGTGTTCTGGGTTGTACCAAGGGTGCTTCATGTGCATTTAAATCATCAACTCTTTATTGTCGGAAGATACAAATCTTAAATAGGCCGTAATTAGTCAAAAGTGATAGGTCTTAAAATCAAAATAGGCTTCTCACAGTAGAAGACTAATAAGAAGACATGATGTGCATTGTTTCAAGGTGATCCAGTTCTATAACATGATTGAATTTATCTCTTTTTGCATAACCAAACTGTGTTTAATTGAAATGAAGACCCAAATACATCAGTTATCAGGTGTGACCTAGGCACACATTCCTATCTTCTAAAGAGCTCATTGGGAAGCACGTGAAGTCCCCGTTTCATTTTTGGTTCACTGTGTCTATTTACGTTGGAGATAGTAATACTTATTCATCTCCAGTTGGTTGCAAACTATAGTGCCAGTCTTTGCATTTAGCTGAATTTTTGAGAGAGAGTTTCTTGATTTGGGGAGCAGAACTGCTTGCTTGTATCACTGCTCCTGTTGAGTTTTACTACATGGGAGCTTGTCTTGGCTTCCCACATTGCCACTCCCTGCTCCCACCCTCTCTCTTCCTTTACCATTTGTTGTTGTTGTTTTTCACCTCCCACTGTTTATTAGCACTCCATTCCCAGTGTTTTCATCAGGTTTTGAAGTCAGTTGAATGTTAGGGCATGAATTTTATCAGATAGTGCCCTGGTATTTACTGTTAACTTAAAGCAAGGTTGATCCAGGCGAAAAACCTCCCCTGCAGCTGTTGCAAGTGCAGCAGAGGGGCAAGGCAGAAAGTACCAGCCCTTACTAGCAAGTCTGATGCTTTTTGCTGGTAGTTCCTGATATGAATTATAAAGCAAAGCTTAGAAGCTGTAAGTGAGTTTACTAGCTGTGGCTAGAAAGTAAAGGATAAGAAAGGAGATTGTAGACAGAGAGTTGGCATATAATTCTGTAAAATAATAAAAGGGGAATTTGAGGCTTTGGAAACTCTTAGCAAGGTAGAGGGGGGATGCAGAGTTGCATTAGGCCAGGAAGGCAGAAACAAGGGCATTACTGTAGCCTTTCTGCTTTGAGAAAGATGTTGTCGAAGTTCCGTTTTGAAGCTTCTCAATAGTTGGGGGCAAGGAGATCTGATTTCAAGAGGTAAGAGTTTTAGATACTAAGTATCAAAGAGATAAAATTCCCCAGTGAGTGCCAAAAACACAACCAAGACTTGAATGAATTATTCTCTCCCCTGGAATTAACTTTTAGAGCTGTGTTTGATCTCAAATTGTTATTCTTATTTGATGTTGAATTGCTGTTATTCAAGAGTAGTAACTACCTCTAGAATCTCTTTGAGTACTGCTGAAATCTCCAAGTTTTTTTCATGTGATAATTTCTTGCAGCTTCTACAAAGTCTTGTTTATTTCTATGGGATGCATATAAATAACTTCTTTCATGATTAGTGGAGCTTCCTGTTTTGTTCACATGAATTGTGCAATAGTAAATTGTGCATATGCAGAATTTAATTTCTGTTTTTTGAAATCTTACTGAAAGAGAATGTGGAAATAGTTTAGTGGCATCCTACTATGTCAGATACTGTACAGTGAGGGAGGGATAGTGTTGTGTATTCAGTTTTGATATTTTTTTTTCCTTAGTATGAAACAACTTGTGTGCATTGTTTACTTCATTGATAGCCCAAGCAAGATTGTCCTTCAAAAATTAAAGGCAATAAGAAGTTTGTAGCTAATGCAGATTTGATCAGAATGGCTCAGTCAGTCTTTGTCTACCCTGATCTAAAAGGCTAACTTGTGATGGAAGGATACTTGGCAATCTTTATGCCAGGTGATAGAAAACTATACCTGGAAGAGTTATTAAGAGGAAAGAAAGTCTGTCCTCCTTTCTCAAAATAAAATCTAGGCTTAGACAATTACTAAAGGATATATGTCTGATGTATTTTTAATGATTTCTAATGAATAAAGACTCTAAGCACAGATTTGTTTGAAGCCGTTTGCTAACCTGTTGCTTGTTCTGCACTTGCAGCTGATTATTACTGTCTAAATACAGTATCTTGAACGTGTCCCTTTTAGGTTACAGCTTTCCTCGTATGTTATAGCTTTCCAGCATGCCAGTTTCCCAAGACCATTCTGATGCCAGGGCTCACCAGTTTGTAATTGGTGCTAAGTGTGCATAGGTACCTTGCAGTACCAGTTCCTTCCTGCCCTTCCGCTGGGCTGTTTACCACTTTGGAAAGGTTTTATGTATTATTAAAGGTGTTTACGTGACAGACTCAGTGCTCTACTTTGTAATTTTAGTGATGACTTTGTAGAGACTTTATTGAGTAGAAAAGAGAATTTGGGTTACACTTAAATTACTGTTTACTGACTAAAATACAGTAACACAAATGCACTTGGGTTTCATTGAGATATTAGAAAAATCCAGATGAAAATGTAGACAAGAAAGAATTGGAGATCTTGTACTGGCAAGATCTAAGTGTAGAGTCTTAATTAGAAGCATTGCCTTTAAGCCTGGTAGTGAATTGGAGAGAAATTGTCCAGGAATGCTCTACTGTGTTTCAACTCATCAGTTACCTGCA
Source organism: Nothoprocta perdicaria (assembly GCF_003342845.1). Taxonomy (NCBI): domain Eukaryota; kingdom Metazoa; phylum Chordata; class Aves; order Tinamiformes; family Tinamidae; genus Nothoprocta; species Nothoprocta perdicaria. Next base: position 2,469,488 of record NW_020455204.1, on the reverse strand, counting down.
CAAGAGTTGGATGTAATTAGTATTTTTCTGTTTATTTGACAGCTGAAAAATGGCAAAGATAAGATTTCATGGTATAGTACCTGACATGTGTATGATAGAAGCTGGTTAATGAGGTGAATGCTGGCAATACTTGAGTTATTAGAGGCTGCAGGGACTGGTGAAACTCTTCTTAGAAGTTTAATCAGCATTTTATAAATGCGGTTGACATTTTTTGCTGATTCTGACAGAACAGTTAAACTTATAATTATGATGTATGAAAGTCCAGTGCAGGCACTGCTCTAGTATAGAATAGGAAAGCAGAGTATCTCGTACAGCGTGGACAAATGTAGTAGCAGCTAATACTGACTGCATTCCTGTCGTGTTAGGCTTCACTGGAGCAGTGGAATGCTATTCAAAGCACGAGCCACTTGCTCCAGTACATGACAGCCACTACACGGGCTGCTTTGCAAAGGAGAGAGCATGTTCTCAGTATCCAAGGGCAGAGGGTTTCTCTATATCAAATTTTTGCTTTCAAGTGTTTTAGGTGCTTGCTCATCAAATCTTGCATGGGATGTTAAAAATGAAGCCATAGGAAAAGCTTTTTTTGTGTGTGACCTGTATTCAAACACTGCTCGTGTTTCCTATCTTGTTAACTGTTGGATTTTTGCTCAAGACCGTGCTCATGTAAAGAGCTTCTTCGTCATTCCTTTGGTTTTAAAATTAAGAAAATGTTAGTTTTTGGAGGAAAAATATGATTTTAGAAAACAAAAACATGCAGTTTAAAAGCTAGATTTTTTTGTCACCTGTTTACTTGACATTAAAGACATGCAATTCCTCATAGTTTGATTTGGCAATGTGTTGCAGATGCTTCAAGGTCAAATGTGTATGGATTTTCATTGAATTTATTTGGGTTGTTCACATGATGAAAGTCTGATGGTATGCATAAATACTGCTGAATCCTGTGCAAAAAAGAGTTAATATGATTTTATTTTATTTTTTCTGTTTTTTTGCTGAATAGGAACCTATGCTGTGCTGTTGGAAGTAAAGTGGATTGCTAACATTTCAGAAAATTGGCAATTCCTACTTTCAATTTGATTGTCTCTACAAATTAGCCTTGATTGCTAAGATAGTTCCTGAATTTCTCTTACAATGATTCACCTGAATATTCTTACTGTATTTTCTTTGTTTCAGAATTCAACAGTTTATGTAATACTTTAGATTTAAATTCCGAATTGCACTATGGAAAGCTTATTTTCATAGGATATTGGTTCCTTTCTGTCTGTTTTTCTATTCCTACCTTTGTTTAGCTTAGTGAATACAATTGCTTTCCTGGTGATCTCTCTCTCTCTCTCTTTTTTTTTTTTTTTTTTTTTTTTTTTTGAAAGCTGCGTTTCATGTAGGAAGAAATATCACATCTTAGCTTTTGTTTTGCGGTAGCTATAGCAGGTTTGTTAGGGAGATTCTTTTCTGATCTGGAAAATACAGTTGGTTGGAGGAGGAGAGGAACTAACTGAATGTCTTAAGTTCAGTTGTGAGTAGGCAGCTCTCAGGTAATGACTTCAGATATAGAGTTGTTTTCTGGGTGACTTGTTTTGCTGCTTTCTCTAGATCTTTTTTAAAGGCAATCTGGCCAGCAATTTTGGGGGAAAAAATGTCCAAAATGGAATGAAAAAAAATAATGTTTCTGGTATTTAAATGCCTCTGATTACCAGGCTGGTCCTTCTAGGCTTCTGAACTAGTCCGTGATTCTGAACTATGGGGACTGCTAGAGATGACTCTGAAAGTTGCTGGAGATGGTATCAGTGAAAGGCCAATCCTGATGCCTTCAGGGAAGGAGATGCAGATAACGCTGCCAGACTTCCAGAGGCAGCTCAGGACCTGACACTGTTCCCATGCTCAGCATATTGGACACGGCTTTATCGGGGCAAAACTGAAAATGAGCAAACGTATGGGTGAAGCTTTCATAGTATTTAGATACAAAGTGTTATGATTTGTCTTAACAGCTGTTTTCAGAAAAAAGTAACCTTTGAGGTGGTGCTTGGGTATGAAACCAGGACGTAGCTAGGTGGAAGAACCAAAATAGTCCTGTCAGCTTAAGACACACAGTGTATGTAGTGTAATCAGTCCTGACATGGGTATTTGGACTTCAAAGGGGAAAATACTGTCCTTGATGGTGCTTTTCCCTGGACAGAGTTGGTAACTTGCTGAATTGATGTCTTCCTTTATGGACTTTTTTCCTGTTACTGCACTGTTGGCAGAATTAATACATTTGCATGAGTGTGTTTAAATTCTCTGTGAAGAACAACACTGTTGTCTTAACATGTACTGTTAATTGCAGTTTGTTTTTAACAACTTAAAGCATTATCTATCGCCTCTCTTTTCACTAAATACTTTCAGATCCTTTCAGGGAAACTGCTTGAATGTTGAAAAACCAAGTTGTTTCTTGAGCAGTGGGGTTAAATGCAGCTTATGTCCCGTATCCCCTGTGCTATCTCTGCTGTTATAACCTTGCCTGGCACAACTGAAGTAGCAAAGCTCTGCCTACCTCCTGTCAGCCTGTGTGCAATATGCTCTCTGACATGAGGAAGCTGGGACTACTGCTGTATCTCGTGGGCTGGGAGACCACAGACTCTTACCACTTCCCTACCAGCTGAGAAACAACGTGCTGTGCTGATAGCTTGATGGGTAGATGTGCTCTCCGCCTGGCTACTGCGAAACGCTGCAAAACAAGTGGGGTTTTCCTGCCCTCTGATGTTCAAGGCAGTTGTCATTTCCTTCCCTTATGCTGTCTCCAGGCTTTCTAAAACTCATACGAACACCTTGTTTTTCTTGTTTTCTTTCTTAAGCTGACTTAAAACTGGTTAGTGAGTTAAGTCATGAGGGAGAATCAGCAGTTTCACATTTGCTGATCAGCCATTCTTTAGGGAAGGGGTTAAGAATTGTCTTGTGCAGTTTTAGATCACTTGCCCCTCTGTACTAAGTCCTACGTAAGGCTTTACAAAAACATCTAAAGTCACGACTGAGGTTGTTGAAATAGAAATGTAGGCTTTAAATCTGAACCATTTTAATGGGATCTAAAGTACCTGTTATTTTGGTTCAAAACTCTTTAATATATTACTTGAGTATTCTTTTGTGCCAGTGCTATATTTTGCTTTACTGTGTAGCATATTTACCTACCATGATGTAGTCATTCCTTAGAAAAAAGGGACAGCCTGTTGCTTAGTTGATTTCCTCACTAGCATGCAAATAGAACATTCTTTAGGCTATAGTGATAAATTGCATAATTCACAATATTCTTTCTGCTTAATTTAAGTAGCAAGTTTTGTTTTGCTGTTGGGTTTGAGCAGTGCTGGAGAATTGGGAAATACATTTATCCTGTTTCAGTTTGAGGAATGAGTGTCCACATTCATAAAGCACAAAGTCTGTATTTTCTGTGTCCTAGGAAATCGTAGCCAGGCTTCCCGCTGAAGAAGCTCTGATGTTGCTGCTTTGGCTGCCTGCCGGATCTGTTGTGTCGCTTTAGAGCGTGTGAGTGTGTGTGGAGGGCAGCGAGTGTCTTCTCTTCCTTTTTCCCCTTCTCTCTCCCTACTGGAATTGAATGTATCCTCCAGACAAAAAGCAGAAAATGAACTTAAGTGATTGACATTTGTGAGCAAGGAGAAACTGGGTCAGTCCCAAGCTCACGTTGTGTGTGTGTGTGTGTGTGTGTGTAATATCTGGGAGAAGGGATGGAGGGAAGTAGCCTGCTAATGTTCCTTTGCGTGATGTAAGATGTTTTGATGGATTTGAGGTCATCTAGCGTAACCTCCAGCGACAAAACATTACTGATGAGCAATACAGAATGTTCTCTACAGTGAGTTATTAGGAATTTATATTCTTATGCTGGAGTGCTGTCGTAAGTGTTGGAGCACCTCTTCAGTAGCATGGGTGTGCTGACTGCCAAGCGCTGTGTCTTTCTGTGCAGCTGAACACAAAAACAGAGGACCCTGTTCGTCTCTAGACTTTTAATCTGATGGATGATAGAGGCAATTATATTGAGAAACTTGGAGTAAGGCTTCATCTACAGAGTGATGACTTGGGAATTTTCACCAGTTCTGAAAATAAGAACAGTTACTAGCCTAGGCACTTGTAGCTATTTTTTTGTTGAGGCTTGATTAACTTTTGGTAACAATTATCTCTTCAAATGTGAACAGAATAGATTGATTCTTATAGATTGATTCATCTGGTTTGGTGCAATGAGTAACTCATCAGTTGAGAAGCAGGAAGTATTTCTGTCTTTTGTTTTCCTTTAATCTATTAATAAAGGTTATGTTAGTGCATCAGACTGCTGACTGTTGATAAAGAGATTTTTTTTCTCATTACAGTTAGAACAATCCAAGCCTTCCTTGTCAATGGTAGCAGTCACTTGATTTAATCTTTCTGTCAAACTGTTCTACTGAGCTGAGGCCTGTAGAACTAAAGCAAATGCCGCTTTAGTTTAGAGCTGTAGCTCTTCAGTTCTACTGGTTCGTGTGTTTACCAGCCTGTGTAACTGAGAAGTGATGAGAGTATTGAATTCGTGTGCTGCTGGTGGTACATGTTTTGAAAGCAGGAACTCTTGGTGTGTGGGTTATGTTTTTTGTTTGTTTGTTTTTTAAGCTGGATGCTGTAGATGCTTAACTTCAACCGCTTGGAAATGTAAGGCTGAATTTTAGCTCCTTGAAAACCTTGTGTGTTCACCTAATACCTTACAGGAGATGCTTATACATACCAGGGATGAGGACTGTGGCATTTCCATTTGGCTTTGGGGGAAAGTCTTTTTTATATCTCAGTCTCGAATTGAAGAAGGATAAATAGTCCTGGGAAGACTATTTCAAAAGATTCTAATTCACCTGCCAGCTCGTCTTCTGAGAAGTGCTTTGATGGCTGAAGCCGTGCTTGTAGATTGGGAGGATGCTTCTTTCAGTCCCATGGGCATTTGGCTCCTGTAGGGCGGTAGAATTTTTTAGTGCTTGATGCGTTTCTCTTGCCAGTCTCCCTTTGAACTATTTCTGCCCTGTCTGCTTCTCTTAGCTCTGTGCTGGGAGCTGGCACAGCTCTGTGTGGGCCAGGACAGTGATTCTGCTCAGTAATTAAGGTGCTGCCTCTGGTGTTCACTGAAAGTGGCCATCCTGCTTGCAGGACTGAAACTGCCTATTCTGCAACTGAAAATCTGTGTAATCCCAGCGTATCAGAAAACATCTTCTGTCAGGAAGCAGATATTCTCCTTGCTTCATGGGCAAGCAACTATCACAAGGACCTTAGTCCATTTGTGACTACTAGATCACACAATTGTATTTCTGTTAAATGTGCTGGTGCACGCAGTCGCTTGCTGGTTTGGGGAGGTCAAACTGCAGCTGATCTGGCTCACAATTAATGTAGACAGACTATCTGTTTTGATCTGCAGCTTGCTGTTTCAAAGCCAACTCATCAAATCCTTTCAGAGTATTTAGAACTAGCAAGATAAACTTATTAAATCACCACTTGGTTTCACATGACTGTGACAGTCTTCCTCTGACATTGAAAGCCCTAGAGTGAAATTTACTATGTTTCATGAAAAGCAAATTCACATACTGGATATATTCCAAATAACTGGATATTTTCAGTAATGAAGTCATAGCGTCTCTCCTGTGTAAAACCTAGATGTTATATTTTTCAAAAATAGCTCTATTTTATGTTAACTTGGGGAAATAATGTCTGCCAGTTAAAGTATATGGAAACTTCCTATTTATATGACACTGTTTAAATTTATTTATAACCTCACCTTTTACTTTTGGTGTTTAAGTTTCTAGCTGTTTTGTAAGATTTCTTTTAAATTTCAAATTGCAGGTCCACGACTAGCTTTGGCAAGACTTCTTTCAGGTGAGTGTCTTGCGTGGACAGATTATATTATCTGATAATTTGTCCCAACAGATTGATACTGGTTTTCTTGGCCTTCAGTTGATGGTAAATTTAATATTGGGCTATGTATCAATCCAATTAAAAAGTCTGAGTCTGTATTTCACTTTCCCTCTTTTATAGTCCCTTAAGTCCCTTTAGTCCCCTGCTTGTTTTTCTCCCTTTGGCCACTTGGTTAATTGCTAATGTTTCTGGAAGACAAATGTTCATTGAAGTAAGTGTGTTCTGTTGAACTGGGAAGTTCCCTAGGATTTAGTGAAGGAGATATACCCTTGTATGGAAAGCAAGAAACCAGGAGTTGGGACAGGTGATTTATGCACCTAGACTTATTTTGAATACAGCCTACAGCAAACTATTAAACTTTTGAATTTTCTATATTAACCTCTGAAACTGCATCAAGAGGATACAGTACTTGGCAAGATTATTGAGGGTGATCATTTTAGAATTGCTTTAAGACTGCAAAGTGAAGGGACTGTAATAATGTCTCACCTCTCTAAGTGTTTTCATGCTCTCAGACACTTGAGCTTGGATCTTTTGTAACTTTAAACCACATTCTAGTCTAGATGGTTTAAAATATTTTTTCTTGCTCTCAGTGGCCAATGTAGGCTAGGGATATGTGTCTGTGGGTAAGGAAGTGTGGCAGTGGTGGCTGCACTGCTTTGTTGCAAACCCTGGAAGTCTTGGGAGAGTCGGTTTTGTTTTGGATGGTGATGTGTCCCTGGCGCTGGCCGTGGTGCTGAGCCCGTGCTGGAGCGGGGGCCTCCCCAGGCCCTTCTCATGGAGGGGCAATGGAGAAGGGTCCTCCCTCAGCAAAGAGGCTTTTGGAGTGACCAAGTCTGAAAAATGAACTGGTGAGCAGGTCACTGGATACATCAGGACTAAACCTGTTCGGTGGGTGAAAGCGCGAGGGAGGTGCCTCGGTTGTCTCCGTGCCCCGGTTGTCTCCGTGGTTCACGTGTTGCTGAGTCTGTGCTGAAGCAGAACAGGCAGCGAAGAGAATGTGCAAAGCGATGAGGATGAGTCTCCTCCAGAGAGGCAAATGGGATGAGTAGCTGTAGTACATGATGTTGTTGGCTCAAGGTTAACAGAGCAGCAGACGTGTTGCTGGCAGCGTTTCCAACGTATGGAAACGTTCATTTTGCAGCATTTTTCAGTGACACTTTTTTTTTCTCAGCAGTAAAATGAAATAGCACTTAGCATTTTTTTTATTCTTTTGAAATAACTACTTCATGAGACATGATATTGTTTCCATTGGGGGAAAAGTATTCAGTTGGTCATTCCAAGTGATGTTTATTTAAAAATATTTTGTGCTTTTTGATACATGTGCATTCTTTCTTGAGGAGTGTCTGTAACACAGGAAGTAATGACACTGACATGTAATTGCCATTTTAAATTCCTATAGTATTAGTACAGGGGCCATCCTTTTATTTGTGCCAGTTGGTATGTAATGTAATTGTAAATAACATAGTAGTAGTATGTGCTGAAGTATAGGAAGACCAAAAATACTCTTCACAATTTTTCCCATGCCCTTAATATCTTAATAGTGCTTCTATGGTGCAGAACATTTTCCTTCACCAGTTTCATGTGCGACTTCCTTAAAACCAAGCAATAAAAAAAGTCAAGAGTTTATTCAGAGTGTTGAATTTTGAGCTGAATTTTGTCATGACTGCAGCCAATATAATGAAAAGCTGTAGTGGGCAGATTATAGTATTTCAATACATATTATTATTAAATCACTACCACAACCTCCAGTGTAACTACCATACCTGAAATGACAATAAGAGTATTTTAAGAAACCTCGCACTTTGCTGATGCTGCATCAAAATGGTAACATGATCTCTAATGGTTTATTCTGGAGGTGAGGTTTTTCTGTGAATTCAAAATTTGAATGGTTTGAATTTAAGCATGAGTTATTTCTTCTAACTTACAGTGCAATTTTCTTTAATTTTCTCTCTTGTTACTTTGGGCAAATGAAGCTTAATGTTTTATTCCCCTAGTCGCAGCTTTTTTTCCCCCTCTTTGGGCTAAATGAAATGATTCAGGCTTTTTTTTTCTGCATTATGACCCAAGCTGTTAAAGACTTCTTATTTTACTGTGCTCTTTAATTGTTAGCTATATACAGACTGAGCAAAGCTCTGCAAATGGATGAGAACGCTCTTGTCTAGGGGTAAATTACGCTGTTGTCAGTAGTAGTCTAGCAGGTCTGCTTGAGTTCTCAGCTATTTTGTGACCGAAATGTTTATTCTGAGTAGGTGGCGTGTTAAGAGGATGTGCCTACTTTTGTTTTTCAAGAAGAGCAGGTCTATGTGTTGAAGAGAAACTTGCACTGCTAATTTTTGGTTTGATGTGGGAATGCGTTTGCAAGAGACACAGATTTTGGTCAGCTACCAAACGAGAAGCCCATCATCAGAGAGTGCAGCCAGTTACTAGTGCTCGTCGTTTGGGAATGGATGATGGCTGGTTTTGCTCTGCCTGTTCAAGCGTGGCTATGCTGTCCAAACACTTGAATGTAACATTTATCTTGATGTGCTTTTAGTTTAGACAAGCATTTCAAACGGTTACAAGAAGTTTTACATACCTGTATTTTAAATTTTCTTGCAGATATGTTTTTCCTAGAATATATAAATAGCAATCCCGTTACCTGCGTCTTTCAAAATCAGGGATGGATATACTTTAAAACAATTATTTCAGCTTTTGTTTCTTAAATTTAAAAAAAGAAGTTCTGTAGATAATCAAGTACAATAATCCCAGTCAAGCTATGAGAATAAAACATGTTAAACCATTCAATTCCACATTGAATGGAAAATTAATGTCCACTGTTCCCAGAAAGATGAATGATGATGGTCTGAGGCAAAGGTGAGACTACTAATGCTAATGGTGACTTGCAGACAGATAACCTGTAATCTGTAAATGAGCTTAAAACTGTTCAGCGTATTTGTGTCGGCAGATTTTCCCTGCTAAGTATTTTGAGGAATCCCGAAATTGCAACTGAGTTATTAGGTTGTGGCATTTGAGAGATGGAACTGATAGAAGAGCTTTGAAGCTTCGTACTTTTTACGATGCTGGTTCTGTCTGGCAGTGTAATGACAGAAAGTGGGCAGTTCTCCTGTAGAAGCAGGTGTGACATGTTTGCAGGTATTGACAGTTTCTTTCAAAGAATATGCTTGTATGGAGGAATTGTGTGAAGAACCAGAAAATGGAGATGGGTTTGTGAATCTGGAAACAATTTAAGAAATAATTTTACAAAAGGTCTCTAAATTAAGCTGGAAAATGTGCAAATGCAGGCCCTGGCATACATGCTAGTTGTAATGGAAATAATGTTCTGAATTTATAGCATCACCTAGGTCTTATTCTGAAAAACTTCTGCTGGGTGTGTGTATATTTAAACTTTGCTTGTGAAGAAAGTGAGCGAGTCATCTTCTCTGCCCTGCAAAAAGCAAAATGGGTAACATGATGATAGCTGCTCTTGGATCCTGTAATTTTCTTCTTTCCAACCTAGAGTTGGACACTGGAACACTCTGCAGATGAAGATTCTCCTTCTTCCTCTTGCATTAAAAACATGACCATGTTTTCAAATACGTGAAAGGAGCAGAAGTAAAGCTGACTATGGTGCTGTCTTTGGACTTGACTTTGAAAATCTGTGCTTGAAGCTTCAGAAAATGCTTTGTTCTGACACTCTCAACATGTATTCTTAGTAATAGGCCCTAAGTTGGAAACTCTACCACTAATTATGTCCGTATTCTTCCTAGTTTAAGTTAATGTAGGCATAGAGGCTCCAGGGGCAGGATCTGAATGCTAGTTTTAGTACACTGAGAAAACGGAAGTGAATGAGACTGCATCAACCAAAAATCTGCCATATAAATTATGTGATGTTTTTATCGGGAAATTTTCACTGTGTCTGTCTAGTAGCATCCTAGACAGGCAGGATTTTTTTTTTTTTAAATCATCCTCAGGAATATACTGTGAGGGGCAAATATTAAGTGTGGACCTACGAGCAGAAATAGTCCCTCAAACAAAACCCTTCTTTCTGCTTGCTTCCTAGAGCTTCGCTGCATCCCAGGGCAGTTTGCTTGTCGGAGTGGTACCATCCAGTGCATCCCTTCAAACTGGCAGTGTGATGGATGGCCCACCTGTGAGGACGAGAGTGATGAAGTGGATTGCCCAGGTAGGTAAAGTTAAGAAGAACATTCATCTCGGAAAGTCGGATTGCTTTGTGTTCATACTTTGTGATTTCTCTTTGTAATACGGCTTCCTTATTTTTACTTGGAAGAGAGGTTTGATAGGTTTGTACCCCTTATTTGTAAGGTTTGAATTAGCATCTCTTTACTTTGTGTGGCTAATGCTACAAGCAGTTTTTTTGCTGTCTGAATTATTTATCTTCTTGCAGTCTGAATGGGTGTTCTGGAGGTGAGGAGAGTTTGTAGTCCAGGAGGGCAACCATGTCATAAAAAAATATGCTGTAATTGAGCCAAAATAGCATCTGGGCCTGCAGTTATTCTGAGTTACTGTTTAATTTTATGAACTCAGGCTGTGTTGAGTGACATGCTTGGACTAGGTAGACAGCTTGTTCCTTAGCTCCTATGCTTGTTGTTTCATGTGCACATGTGGAGAACTTTGATCAGCCAAGCAAACTGGCATGTTTACTTTTACTAAACTCACGTGGTCATATAAGCTTTCAGGAACTTATCACCAAGCAATGGTTCTCTGCTAAACTCGTGCATACTGAGCTATCCTAAATGATTTTTTTGAACACAGTTTCACAAATTTCAACACTTTCATTTGTGGTCTTGAAACCTGGCTAGCACAATTGCCCCTACCAAGTGTTCTAAAATGAAGACAAAGAAAGAACATATATTTTTTTTTTCTGCTGAGGGCTGTGAAGCAGGTATCTGAAAGCATGAATTAGAGTTTATTGTTTCATAATTCTGAATGTGTATCTTTTTGAGGCGACTAAGCAGCACTCGAGCTGTTTGCAAAAGTTCTTTGCTATTATGCTTTCCGATCTGCTTGGTAGAGTCACGTGAACTTCACAATAGTGTCGTGACAACGCTCAGTAATTTTGAGTTATTTCAGTTGCAGAGTGCAAGCAATTCAAGATTGCTTGAATTACAAAATAGTAATTCCAGTGTTTTACAGGAATGAGTGCTTCTAAATATTCATATTTTTGAGTGGAATTAGAAAAGTAAGTCTAACACTTGATCTTTGAAACTGTACTGTATACCAAAATAAAACGTATTCAGTGCTCTGCTTGGAAGACTTTGAGCAAATTTCTGTCTTCATTTAAAAAGAATTGTTACTTCTGAACATTGAAATTAAGCTATACCTTTGAGATGATTTACTGTTAATCTGCTCTACGGCTATCCTGAAGAAAGGAAGCTTTTATAGTTGTGCTGTTACTTATTCTCCTTTTTAGCTAGTTTTTATCAGATATGAAGGACAAGGAGCTAAAAGTTCTGGAGGTCAATGAAAATTAGTAAATAGGTAAAGAGTAGTCACACTAACATTTTGAATTACTTGAAAAGCATTGAAGTGTGGCCTTGTGGGAATATTAAAACATTTAGAGTCCTTAGTTGAATACACTTTTTTCATCTTCTGGTACCCAGTATACCAGTCAACAATTCAATCTTGCATGGAGATGCTGTTAATGCAGTGTCCCAGAGAATAGCTTGCTACGGAAGAAGGGAGAAAAGTGACAATAGGATGATAGTGTCTCAAGGACTGGAGTTATGAAGAATATTTGGTGTTAGACAAGGAAAAGGTTTTTATAAAAGGCACATTTCTCAACAAATAGGCTCTTGCTTGTCTGTCTTGGGGTATAGGATTCACAGGACTGTCTGACCTGACATAGTGAGAACAACCCCAAATTAGGGAATAAGAAGAGATGAGTGGGAGAAGCTTGTTTCCTCTCAGGATACAGGCAGAGGAGAGTAACAACAGAAAGTATTAAAGGGGAAAATGGACAGCATTGAGAAGGAAAGTACTCCAGCTGATGACAAGAGTAATTGGATAAGTAATTGGTGAAAGGGCAGTTCTCTGGGCCAGAAAGCTGGGTGGGGCATTTGGGAAAAGTGCAATATTTGCACAGTAACGCAAGGAGTGTAGCCAGCAAACCAGAGGAACGAGAACTACTGGTGTAGGATGTAAGCCTGTATTGTACCTGTAACAAAAATCTGGCAAGATAGCAGAGTGACCTGAAACAGATATGGAAGGGCCTGAGTTATTTAGGACTGTCAAGAATAAGGACAAAGTGCTATGCAGTAAGTCTGTTGAGGCCAAAACACACTGGAAAAGTACAGTTCTGAAGTTTTGCTAGGAGCTTAATGTAGGCTATCAATGTGTGCATAGGGAAGTAATGCATTTGTGCAAAGATAGAGGAGAGACTAACTGCTGAGATATATACTGAAGAAATAATGCTACTACTGCTCATAGGACCTAGTCATACTCAGGAGTGATAACTTTCTTCTCTGGTCACTGAACTAACAAGAAGTGATGCAGCTTTGCATTTAGCAAATACCTTTAGATTTAGATGAGTAATCATGAAATGATTCAGTTAAATGCTTAATTAGAAGTTCTTAATTTCAATGAAGGCAGAACTAGTGAAGCCACCCGGACTTGTGAAAGTTGGGTAATTAAACCATCTTTGAATTTAAAGGGATAAAGTCTTTTTGAAGTGGTAAGAGAAAGCCTTTGAGAAAGGGCTCTGAATTTGGCTGGGAAACTTGTGTTTGAGCCTTTGAGCTGCTAATGGCACGCTGCAGTATGAGCAACATGAGGAGGATCAATAGCAGTGAATTAGGTTGTGGTGTTGGTGGCGGTGTGTTTCACTGCCTGCTTTCCTCTGTTGCTGTTTTCAAAGGCTGAATATAAAGCTATTGTAAGTTACTTGACACTGTTTGCTTAGTTCACCTTTTTGTTCCTGCTTTCATTCATGTTAGAACAAAATTCCTATTTAAGTAAAGAGAATCATTTGTTACAAAATTATTCTGGTAATCATGTGTTGTCCTAAGTATAGGAACCCCCTCTCCTCATCCCCCTTCCAAAACTTTTAAGTTTGTTGTTGTTGGGACCATTTCTTTCAATGCCATCCCTCCCTCCCCACAAGAACAATTAGGAAGCTCATTCATTCATTGACAGTCTGAAGAATTTTGTATTCAGAAGTTAGTGTTAGCCTAGTTGTTTTTCATTCTTATTGTCTCTTTTCAGAATAACCATTTTCCTTTAGGCCTGGAATTCCTTCCAGTACCAGCCGCAGTGTGTAAAGTGCTCTCCCCTCTGCCGTTCTCAGTGGGCATGCCAATATAGGGGGGATCTGCATCTGTGCTTGTCAGACAGATGAAGAGAAGGTGGGCCTTTCCCCTGCTCGCTACTGTTAGCATACAAAAATCTAATGCAGTCTTGTTAAGAAGCCAGCCATGAATGCTGCTCTTGAGCAACATCTTCATCTTGAGCAACATCTTCTTATTGTTCTTAAGGGCCCCTTAAGACAAAGTATTAGGAAGAAACAGGGACTTGTGCAGGTCCCTTGCCCCAGCATGGGGGCTGTATCATGTGTGGGGATACCTGCCGTATCATTCTGGGATCTGAAAGAGCTGCACGGAGCCAGCTGAAGGCATGGCCAGTAACTGCTAAAGCAGCAGCTGCGAACTGCCTTCTGCTTTTCATTTTGCCAAGGAGAGCTGGCTTGATGTGCAGTGGCTGTGAGCTCTTGTTCTCCCAGCAGTTCACCTGCTTCACCCCATCTCTTGTTTTTTCCTGTTACCCTTTCCTTTTATTTCCCTCTTAGGAGTTTCCAGATTGGATTATAACTTTTCCTCTGCTCCAGGAGAGTCAGCACTGCCAAAAATTTCAGATGGAGAAAGAAGACACTGCTTTAGGTGGTTGATACAATATGTTCTCCTTCACTAAATATCTTTATCTAACTGTCAATTTGCCTCATGGGCTTAGGAGCTTTAATATCCCTTCTAAAAACTGTTTCAGCCCCATTCTTTTTGTCAGTGTCCTTGCTTTGCTTAATCATGCATTGAGAATAGCATTTCCGTTGATTAGTCTGCCATTTCCTTCCTTAATTGAGTGTTTGCTCGTATATTAGGAAGTTCTATGAGCAGAGATTTGCAATCTGTTTTCTTTAAACTGGTTAGTGATTTATGTTCTTTCTAGCACGTCTCATTTTTAAGCTAAACAATAATGATAGTCCCTCATCTCTTCTGTACTTCCGAACCCTTACCAAACAGATGCGATGCAGCCTTTTATCCTTTTTTTTTGTGCTCAAGTTATAAGCTCTTTACTATCAGAGCAGTCTATTATTTTGAATAGTGCACAGCAGGAAGCTCTTGGTAGACGTTTATTTCTTAGCTTAACGCATTTGGTGATGTAAAGTATGATCTGAGAATAATCACCCCTTTTGGGGAACGTGCGAGTTGCATTTGATAAATTTTCAGGCACAAATTAGTTCAGTTCTGAAGTTCTCTCACCTCTCAAATTGTCAGATTGAATTAAATGCTTCCCATGCTCTTGGTAGGTAATATGCTAGACAATGAACCTCAAACTTCCTGTTCATGTAGATGTAAGAGAAAAGCTTCCAAGAAATGTGATTGACCCTCATAAGATTTCTATGTCTTGTGCTTTGTCTTGGTCTGAATAACACTGTAAAAATTACTAGTGACCAGTGGGTACTTGGAGTTCTTTCAATCATTCTTATTTCTGTAGAAACAGTGACCTGGCATGGCATGTAGTTTGAGTTAGTTGTTGATTGAGATAACGTCAGCCTTGTAGGGTTTTATTTGCAAAAATTCTGGGGCCACGCTTAGACTTTGTTTGCCTAAAAGAAGGACAAAAAATAGGAGAAGACTATCCATTTTTGGAGGTATATTTAAATGCATTGATATTACAATACTTTTCTTCTGACCATACTTGACAAAAAAGAGAGGAAAAAAAAGGAAAAAAAAAAGGGAAATTTTTAACTAGGCTATTGAAATGTCCTTGGGAACAAAGCAGCTTTCATATGCAAATTTTGAGAATCTGTGTTTCAAGGGAAGCAACTCAGATCTTGGAACAAATAAGGAATCACAAGGCCTTGCTGCACAAACAATTTGATATGGAGGCCGTTTTGAGTGGAGAGACGTGGTAGTATTTCCCCTTTGACAGAGTTGGAAATGCAAAGACTTGAGGTCACATGTTATGCTTTGAATGTTCACTCTGAAGCTTGCAGGAGATGTGACTACTCCGAGTGCTCCATGGTAGCATGTCCTACATAACAGCCTTAGTTCCTGATGAATTCAGTGGCGGGTGCAGCAGCTCAGCTCTTCTGCAGCCAGGCAAGTCTCATAGTACATCTGACCTTAGGAAGTGTTGGACTTACTTGTCTACTAGGGCACAGTAACTCTGGAAACCCCTAGAACCTCTGGAAACTGCCCTAATCCCAGTGTTCCCTCCCATAGGAATCCTGGCCCTATACTGGTCTCCATATCAGCCTAAGGTCCTAGCAGCCATTCTTTTAGCCTAGCTCCTTGGGTAAAAAGCAGACTTGGGGATGTGTGGCAGATGGCAGTTTCACTTCCAGCTCATCCAAACACTGTTTTCCATTCACGTTCCGTGTGTGCTCCTTGCAGTTTTGCTGCCTTTTTCTGGGGCTGGATGCAGGAGGCACTGAGGGCACCAGAAAGGAGCTTTCTGCTCTCCTTGTGTGCTTGGCTTCTGCAAACAAGGCGTAAAGTGTAAAGAAAGCAGCACCGTGACCCTGCGGACACAGGATGCGGAGTGATCTCTATGGATGTTCACAGTGAAGGGCTATGGAGAACTTAACTGAATTCTTTCCAGCCCATGTGGATAATGGGCAAACCTCTCTTTATTTTGGATGACTGCCTTTGTCTCCTCCTTTTTTTCCCCATGTTTTCAAAAGGAACAGTCCAACTATACCCATGGAACAAAAAAATTCTGCTGGATTTCAAAGCTGTGCTTTGCATTTGGAAGCCATGGCACTTGCTGCAGAGCAGTAGTTGATAGTGTGGGCAAAGCTCCTTTCAGTTTCTTTATTTCATTTTTATTCTAAAAATGGTTGAACTGTTGGGATTTAAATCTGAAAAGGTTACCCATATAACTAGAGTAGGAGTTACCCATCATGGTAAACTTTCCTTCCTGAATAAGGATTTTGACGTTTTAAATAACTGAAAATATAATTGTAATCGTAAGTATTGGGCAACTTTATTGATGTGTAGTGATACTACTTGAACTGTACTCGTGTTAGAGTGAATTAGTAACTGTTTATAATCTGCAAGTGATTAGAGGAATACCAGTTCTGATTTCACCCATTTGGAAATGGTGGATGGTCAAGGCTGCCATGCTATGGGGGCGGGCAGGATACAGGGAGTTGTACCGCACAGATCTCTCCTTGAACCTGTTTTTCCACTGCCTCCAACAACTAACAAACAAAATTCTTATCTGGCATAACTGTATTGAGTCAAAGAGGACCTAGAACTACCCTGACTCATAAATATGCTTCTGTTATTGCTTGTGATTGTAATATCTAGATAATGAAGGCTTTGAAAAATGGCTCTTTTTCCCCAAACTGATAGCTTTCAGAATATCGTGTGCACTCCAGCACTGAAATTGTTTGTTTTCCTTTATTGAAATGCTCTGAGGTGGTCAGATACTGAACTTCTGCTCTGGGTTGATATCCTAAAGCTTAATGCTTGACACTAATCATTTCTTAAAGACAAAATACTCTCATAAAGGGATCAAGAACAGCAAAGTATATAGAAAAATCTTCTGCAGCATATTGAAATAGTACAATAGAAAATACTCCGAAGTGCACCTCTGCCACCAGAATCTACAGCTGCTTTTCACTGCAGTCAAGGCTTGTTTAGCTTACTCTTTTTTTGCCCCAGAAAAAAATGTCATCTTTATTTAAGAGAAAATTTAAATCAAATAGAAGCAATTTAGTGTTTGAATGGCTCTGGTCCATGAAGCAAGGCACAACGTGGGGCTTAAGGGATAATTTGATCGAGGTGGCTGCTTTCCCTCCCCAGGTTTCTCGCGTGGCCCCTGCAGGTCTGCTGACCTTGTTATGTTATATAAGCCAGTCTTGTCGAGGGAACAAACGTCCTGCGTCCTGAGTGATGACCGATAACTTGCTTTGATCTGTGCTGTTATATATGAAAGCATCTGGGATAAATTCTGTCAATTTAAGATGTTATCTCAAGTAACCCTTTCTTAACCGTGTGCATCAAAGCCTGGGAACCTTTATTTTGTTCCTGGGGGAGTTAAATTGTTAAGTACTTGTAGGCGTTCTGTTTAGCCTTGGTGGGGCAGCCATATGGTGCTGCATCTGCTCTGCAGACTTCAGCAAGGCCAGTAATTCTTTCCTTACTGGTCCTTTAGTTTTAAAGTTACCATTTAATGCCTTGGGAAAAAATGGATCTTTCCATGCTGAGCTCAGTTCATCTTTGATAAAGTGTCATATGTTAAGTGTTATACTGAACACTGTAACGTAAATGCTGCTACTGAACCTTTAGGATTAACAACAGTCGAGTTCTAAAAGTAAAAATAGATCGGCCTTTTAAAGTAATACGAGCAGCCGGTGATCTTCATTGTCAAATTATTTTGCTATTTTGTGAGCTTTGGACCATGCAGTAACGTCTTTTCCAGACAAACTTTTTGCTTGTGATAAATAGTATATTCTAATACTGTATTACTGTAAGGCCACATGAGTATATTATGAGTAGCCTCTTCTTAATGGGTAATCTCTGCAGACATATAATTCCTGGGGTAATGTGATAATTAAATATCCCCTGCTTATCCCATTAACCCAGGGCAAACTCAGTATGCAAGAGCCAGATGAAGGCAAAACTGCAAAACTGCTCTGCTGTCTGGGCCCCAGCCAGGGCTGTTGGCTCACTGTGAGAAACTGCATTTCAAGGCATGTCCTGTTTGATGGTAGCACTGGGCATCTTTCCTCCCAGGCAAATAAACTGAGCAGCATCCAGTCTGATTTGGAATAACCATAAAATTGCTGGGCACCTCTTGCTTAGTAAGAATAGGCTGAAAGGAGGCGGTTCTATTGGCATAGTTCTGAAGAGAGTTTAAACAGATACTGTTAAACCCGCCGAAAAAGATGATGTAGCTGCACTTTATTTCAGTCCGTGACTGGATTATTTGCTTTAGCTAATCAGCTTTGAGTGCAAATAAGCTGATTTTGAAAATAGAAATGGTCTGCATAGCTCTGCCCTGGTTAAATTGTATTGCTTAAGTAACATCTAGTAGTATTAAATAAAAGACATGTCCAATGCCTGCTGCATTCTTTTTTTTTTTTTTTTTTTACTTTGGAGGGTTAACATTTGATTCTAGATTGATCTTTCTGTGTGTTCATTTTTGGTCTTTCTCAGTGGTTTCTTGCCACTAACACTCCAGCCTTCCTATTTAAAAATGTAAGTTTTTCTGGCTGAAGTCCATCCTGCAGTATTTACACCTGAGCTTATGTGCAGTTATTTATTCCTAGTAGGCATGTGGGATCCCCGATATCTTTTTAGAAGTTATCCTGCACTGTCTTAGTTCTGAGTTCTTGAGTCTAATGGTTTGTCACGTTCACCAGTTTGGGAGACCTAATAGCTGCATCAGGGTAGGTTTTAAAATATGTATATATATATTTTTTTTCCTTCCAGAAATTATAAGCTAATGTTTTCTGTAGTAGCTTTGGAATAATTGGAAAGAGTCGTTCTTCTGGCTGAAGATAGATTTCCTAGTCTCAGTTTTGTCCTAATCTCAGAGCATGTGTTGAAAAATATATTGTCGGAGTTGTCTCGGACACTTGTGTACCCAGCTGAGCAATGAAGCAGCTGGAGAGTGGGTAGCTCTGTAAAGCAGAGCACGTAAAATGCACTGGGAATGGTGCATTTGCTGTAACAACCAAAACAACAGATTTCAAGGTTTATGCACAACTGCAGTTGAAAATCTTGCAAAATATTTACCCTATCTTTCAAGGATCATATAATGGTTCTCTTGTTGGTGGCTCTCTTCAATTGTATGCATTTTTGTTATGTATACTGTACCTTACTATATAAAATGGCCAAGCTGTTGTCAGAGGGATTTATCCTTTTTCTTTTCTTCCATCCTTATTACCTATATTGTTTATCACATCTTTTTCTTGAATTGAAACCCAGGAAAAGCTCAGCACAGTGAAATCTTTCTTTACATCTCTCGCATATTGAATGTTCCTTCCTCCCCCTAGGCTTGACAGGGGACCAGCGAACGTACCACGGGAAGGAGAATGTCGACTCCAGGCACAATCGAGGAAGAGGAGGAGAGACGACCCGCTTTCACACCGTCAACGTGGCGCAGCCCGTCCGATTTAGCAGTAAGCTGCAGACTGAGGAATCACACCCATCTCCTTACTAATTAATTTACTATTTTAAGCTGCTTTTTTTTCCCAAAGAGAAATCAGTAGAATTTTTCACTTGCTATTTAGATTTGTCGTGGATTGCAGTATCTAGCCTGTTCTGGTAATCAGATTGTACAAGACAAAGCAATTCCAAAGTTGATATGGCAATATTTAAAAAGCACTGCAGGCTAACTCATTGAAACTGTATTGTCTTGTCTTAGTCTTGTGAGCAGCAGATCTTAAAAGCTCCCGTTGTTTTTTAAATATAAATGGCGAATGAAGAAATATGCTTAATTAAAAGACTTCAAATTAAATTTGTCTGTCTCTATTTGATGATAGAAACCACTGTTTCTAAGAGAGTCCCTAGTCTTGTGAACAGGGCCTCTTTTGAAGACTTGCCACAAACTTCATGAATTTAGTACCTTTCTTAGGTATTGTGCAAAGTGAATATTGCAAAAGCAGATGCTGAAATCATTTCATGTCGTCTTTAAGTTTCAACAGCCTGTCTCTGTGTTACTGTTACCCATCACCTCCAAGAATGCCAATCATCAGAGCCTGTGGGTCTGTTTCATCCAGAAATGTCTCAAAGCTTTTTGTTGCATATTCCCTTAGCTGAGAGAGAGCAGAGGGCGGTTCATTACATCACCTGCTTCTCCTTCAAATGCTTCTTAACGATCTGCTCTGCAGGGATGTTTTTCAAAGCAACCCTTGTCCCAGAACCCCCATCAAAAACAACCCTTGTCCCAGAACCCCCATCATCTCTGTCTATTGACTGTGAGAACAGAAGGATGCAAAAACTGCTGAGCGTGTTTGTGAAAAAAGTTGAGCTAGCCACCTGGCTGGAAAACATGGCCATTAAACAGCACACCTTCAGTTTTTGCTTCCTACTCTTAGCTGCTTGTTTTGACCTAAATTGATCAAATTAATTGGTTTTATAAAGATGGACAGGGAGGTATTTTCTACAGTAGATAATCAGTCTTAATTAAAGACTTTCAATGCTGTCACAATGCAGTGCAACATTGCTTGGAGTTGCAGCTTCTCAAATGTATTGTACTAACTTTCCTCACCCAAAAGCATAATTAAAGCTGGGATCTGTAATGCATGCACCTCTTACTGGTGATGTAAGGTATATGTAGTGCCTGTCGTGTATCCATATTCAAGTCATTAACCATTAAGGTGACATAAACTGATAAGAAAGCATTCCCTGGAGCGAGGATCCTAATTTGGGGGGAATGGTTTCCCTTTTATTCTTCATGTTTCCTAGGAAAGTGCCCAACAGGCTGGCACCACTACGAGGGCACCGCCAGCTGCTATAGAGTCTATTTAAATGGGGAGAACTACTGGGACGCAGTG
The DNA here is from genome assembly GCF_003342845.1 of Nothoprocta perdicaria. NCBI lineage: Eukaryota > Metazoa > Chordata > Aves > Tinamiformes > Tinamidae > Nothoprocta > Nothoprocta perdicaria. The sequence goes on along the minus strand of NW_020455204.1, from coordinate 2,448,868 downwards.
CAGACATGTCAGCGGGTGAACGGATCCCTTGCCACCTTCACTGCAGACCAGGAGCTCAGGTTTATCCTGGCACAGGAGTGGGACTTGGAAGAAAAAGCATTTGGAAGGAAGGACCAGCGTAGGTGAGTAGGAAGGAACAGACAGAGATTGTTTATCAGATTGTTTCTATTAAGTGCCAGGAGTTCTGGAAAAGACTGAGATAATGAAATAAAGCCATTCTGAATTGTAGAGAACTATGTCAAATGTAGTTCCTTTATTTGCCCGTGGGGGATGTGTGTGTGTTTGTTGTTTTTCAGTCTTACATGGTGCCACACTGCTGAACCACCAGCAGGGCTTCAGTAATTGTTTATCTCTGTCTCTTAATTTCGATGGTTTAATCCTGAACATTCTGACATTATGTATGTGTGTTTATAAAATATGTGACTATCAGATACCGTTGTGTGGTTTCAGGCTCAAGATATTGAAATGCTTCCTTAACAACAGAACGCGATGCTGCTTATAGGTAGAAATAAAGGACATCCTGGTGCATTGTAGATATGAAAAAGCTTTTGGACCTTCTCCTTTATTACCCAATTGTTGTTTCTCTTTTTATATTGCCAGTGTATAGGCTGAGGTGTTAAGGAAAAGATCAGCAGAGTGTTTTAGAAGTTATAGCTTTACATAAAAATTGTAAGGTTCTATATAATAGATTTTAAATTCTGTTAGTGTATTTTTATCTTGTATTTTTAGAAGCCTTAACTGTTTTTATTTTAGGTTCTGGGTTGGATATCAATATGTCATCACCAATCGAAATCACTCGTTAGAAGGGCACTGGGAAGTGGCTTATAAAGGTAGGCCTGTGAAATTATTCCCTAGTTAAATGGCTCATGACAAATATCTTAACACTTGAATAGTATCTTTTAGAAGAATGTTTTTTTTTTTTTAGTCATGATGCTGCAGTAGAATAGGGGAACTACTTTGTTTTACAGTATTGAAATGGAAGAGTTTAATACTTTATGCACATGCTTCTTTTTCAAGTGTTGGAAATTTCCTACTTGTTCACAGTAAATGGCTTTAGGAACGATGAGTGTTTGCCATTTACTTGAGATTTCCCTTTGATTCAGCTGATAAAAAGCAAACCACTCTGAAGCTTCTCTTTTTATACGGTGAATGTCTGGTTTTACTGCTGATTCCTGATACTAATATTCCTGCAGAATGTGATAGGATATTTGATTGTTCCTTTTTTGTCTTTTTTTGCCTTTTTTGTGTGTGTTTTGGTAGCTTTCAATGCGATTCTTTTTAAAAATCATGGATTTTGACTAATTATGTGGAGACTTTTGACTTGAAAATATTACAATTTATTCAATTTGAATTGAGGTAATTTACTTAAATAGAGGGGGAAAAAAGCCTGCTCCCCAGAAATAACAACATCAAATTGTGTGAAGAACCAAATACAATTTCTTAGGCTTCATTGGTGCAGCTTATTCAGTTGCAGGGTAAGTAGCTCCCTCTGCTGAAAATGCAGATACATTTTTATGCATTTCAAAAAAACATTTCAGTTCAATGACTAGTTTAGCTCAAAATCCTTGTATGAACTCCTGTGTGTCTAAATGCTGTGCCAGTTTAGGATCACAGAAAATGTAAAACAAGGCTTTTCTTTATTGTCACTGTGAATTCCAGGGCAGCATTTGAAAGGTGGTATCAGTTGTCCTCTGTTCATAAAATGCTTGCAGTAATGAGAAATCTGTGAGCAAAACTGTCTATTATGCACAAATGTGTTGTCATGAGCAAGATTTTCCTAAGCAATTAAGTCTTGAAAATACTTCTCTTGCTACGTGAGAGCAGTAAAACCCAGATTAGCTTTTCAAGGACAGCACTGATTTTAATGTGCTGACAAGCACAAAATACTGATTTCTTCTGTCACTGAAGTAGAAAGATTTGACTCTCTACTAGGAGAAAATAGCTGCTTTTTGGGGAGGTAGCAGCATTTTCATTCAGTTCCTTAAGGTAAAGCACATAAGAAACATTTATTTTGACAACATAAGGAAGAGGAGGAAGGAAATAACTTCTAACAAGGTTCATACCTGACCTGGACAAAATTTTCTACAAATAGACTTTGTCTATTAAGTCCAAGAAAAGATACCCTTTAAAAAAGGACCGTTCTGTTCTCTTTGGGAAGTTGACTGCACTGCCACCTGCTGACAGTGTTTACAGCAGTAAAACATGCAGGAGTTATTTAAGTCAGTGTTCAAGCACTTAAGTCTGAAAAGTAGGTGTCTAGCATTATGAAATAGGCTAATTTTTGCAATTGCTATCTCCTGGTATCCCATTATTAATGTCAAGTCCTCAGCAACTTTGAATACCAGCTGATTAACAGTAAAACCAGATTCTGATCAGAAGCATAACTTAAAAAAAAAAAAAAAAAAGTAATGTCTTTGACATCTCTCGCAATATGAGGTATCGGACTGGATGACACTTCTGTATTGTTAAAAAGCACAAATTTTAAACAAGTTGCCAATACGAAAACGAGCATTAATTTTAAAATGGTTGCCCTTCTAATAAGAGAAGACTGGTAGTAAATGTAAGCGTGCAGAGTGGTTGTGTGCAGAAGTGATTTATTCTTTTCGTTTTTGTCTGGTTCTGTGCTCATGAGCTCATCTCTGCCATGAGAAAAATAATGGTATGCTCAGGCCTGACTGTATGGAACCCATCACAATACAAATTTTTGACACCCACATGAGTCGAAAGGACAAGCAGGACCTTCCACCATGAGGGAGCAGCAGTGGCAGTGCAGCCTTGTTCTCAGATCCGAGCTGAAAAGCACTGGTTTCAGACTGGTTAGTACTGCTCTGCACACACAAAGAGCAGCACGAGGCTGCAGGAGTGGCTCTGCAGTCCAGTGCCCAGGCTAGACACACGTGGGCCAAACATCTTTAGCAGCCCTAGCAAGTGCCTGGCACATGAAGCAGGAGATCCCGACGGCCTCTTGCTTTACCAGCATTGGCCAAGCACTCCGCTTGGTCACTGCTCCTTGTTCCTTTGCTACCAAGTCCAAGCTGGGTGTTGGTTGAGGGATCCATAAGAGTTGGCAAGTGAGCCTCATAGGACTCTAGAAAGAACTATTTGTGGAGATATTAAAACATACTCCTACAGTTGCAGGATGACAAAATTGTGCAGTACATTGAAAGCAGTAGCTTTTTCTGTCTGTGACTCATCCCTTCCCCCGGAGGAATGTTGCTAATGGAAGCTAAAGCTAGAGGACAGTAGCCTTGTAGTAGAGTTAGTGCACAGGAAGTAAGTGACATTACAGATGCTTTTAAAACTGCTTATACCAGTGCATCTTGTTTTAGGCTCTTCAGAAGTATTTCTGCCCCCTGACCCTATCTTTGGTACGGCTATGTCTGAAAATGAAAACGTTCTTTGTGCCCAGCTTCAGTGTTTCCATTTTCCTACCCTTCGGCATCATGGTTTACACAGCTGGTATGCTGAGAACTGCTATGAGAAATCCTCATTCCTCTGCAAAAGAAGTAAGTTGGGTTTAGTTCGGTGTGAGTGTTGCCTGTTTAACTATGTGTGTAACACATGTTACTTATCCTTCCTTGCTTGTGCCCAGAGCGTAAAGGAAAAAAATATAGAAGCCGTGTTTGATTTAAATAGCAACACCATATGGTTGGTTGCCAAGCATAGTACAGGTTTTAACAAAACAGCAGCTCTATTTAGTGTTTAAAGAACTTTATCACCCCCAAAATAAGATATTCTTAGAAAAAAGCCCATGGTAAAAACTATTTTAAAATTATTACATTTGATCATTTCTCACATGAAAATGAGGGAACAAATATTTCTGCTTTATATTGAGTACGCCAACTTCTCTTAAGTTCTTTCTAGCCATTAGTTAGAACTCTGGAAAAGAAAAAAATAAGCAGCTGTAGCTTCACAGTTAAAGGAGAAAAATTGTTCTCGTTCTGGGTCCTACTTCTCCTTCAAAATGTTGTATGTCACTCACTACGGGGGAAATGCTCTTTAGCAGTATTTTCAGGTAGTGTGCACGATCTCACTTAGCTGATGCTCCTCTGGAAAAAGGAGAAAAATAAATATATGTGGTGTTGCATTTTTATTCTAGTTCTTAGTGTTTCCAGATTGCTTTATCTTTAAAACAGGAAAAAGACTTACAGAATGGGAAGCGGGGCAGATGCAGCTTCTCTCTGACATTTAAAGATATAAAATTAGGAACAAAGGGTATTACTTTGTCTGTCTTGAGATTTAAACTCCTGGAGGCTTACATTGAAGGCCATGTGTTTAGACAAAACAGGACACTTTTGGTCATCTCCTTAGGACAGCGTTGTAAGGAAGGCAGTGTCTTTGCCAGACCCTTAACCCGAAGGAGAAAATATAAAATGTGTACATTGAGCAGAAGGAAGCTGCATGACGCTAACAAATTGGTGTGAGTTCAGTGCGGAGTCACTAAGATGAAGAGGGCTGGAGCACCTGCCCTGTGAGAGAGGCTGAGGGAGTTGGAGCTTTTCAGTCTGGAAAAGGGAAGGCTTTGAGGGGACCTGTTAGCCACTTGCCAGGAGGTTATCAAGAAGACTGAGTGAGGCTCTTTACAGCACTCAGCTCTTTACACCTCCTGAAGGGCAGAAGGTGAGAAACAACAGACCTAAGTTGAAAGGAGAGAGGCAAATGGATGTCAAAAGAAACTGTTTTACCATTGACCAAGCAGTGAAACAGGTTTCCAAAGAGGTTGTGCACCCTTGGTTCTTGGAGGTTTCCATGACCAAATTAGATAAGGCTCTGAACAGCCTGCTCTGACCTCATGAGGCCTCTTTCCAGCCTGAATGTTCCTATGGCTGTTGTGTATCCTCCCAGCTGGCCTGTTTTTAGGGCAGAGAGGGCAGCCAGCCCTCCATGAGCAGATGTTCCAGGTGAGCTGCAGATCACAAGCCTGTCTCCATTTCCCTGGCTTGATTTTTTTTCGAGTTCTGAGCCTTCCTTTAGGTCTGTGAGGAGGAAAGGATGATGCCCAAGTTTCCTACCTGGGGCAGAGATCCAGATGTAGCTATGGCAGCAGGAAGAGCTACTGCCCACCTTCCCTTCTCAGACATGTCCCCTAAGAAGATCATTAGGGTCTGGTACAGAGAAGAGCCAGCTGTTTTCTGTCCATTTGTCTCCCCCTGCCCAGTCAGAGGAGCTGTAGTAGGCGTGACAGTAAAGCTTATCCTTCTCAGACTACTTAGTTGGCTATGTTAATCTCTATCTTGGAAGGAGTGCCTGAAAGCATTGTCACTTCCAGGAAGGAATGCCTGAAAGCCTTGTCACTTCCACTAAACGCTTACTCTGTCCATTTCAAGTACCAAATCATCCTTGCTTGGCTCCAGACTATGCATTTATCTCCCTCCCTCCCTTGAGATCCCTTCTCAAAGTTGCTTTAATGTAGAAGCATGACACTTAACCAATCTTCTGTCTGTATTTGCAAGCCACTTTACAGATCAAACTGGGTTTCGGTCTGGTAGACACGTAGGTGCTGATGTGCATTTCTCTTCTAGGCCAGACCTGCGTTGATATCAAAGACAACATTGTTGATGAAGGCTACTATTTCACTCCGAAAGGGGACGACCCCTGCTTGAGCTGCACGTGTCACAACGGGGAACCCGAGATGTGTGTGGCCGCTTTGTGTGAGCGGCCCCAGGGCTGTCAGCAGTATCGCAAAGACCCAAAGGAGTGCTGCAAATTTACGTGCTTAGACCCAGGTAAGACAAGTGCTACAGTTTTGTCAAGGGAAGCGAGTTTAGCACTCAACTTGGTTGTCTTGGGGTATAACTTTGGGAAGATCTTTTAATTCCTAGACATTGTTGGTCACAAGCCCTGTGTGGGGGGGAAAAAAAGCTCAACTCACAAGAAATAAAACACTTCAGACTGTTGCTAGGAATAGTCATCTTTAAGACTACTTATATAAAAGAGGCAGTAGCTTATCCTCTGTATGGAGGCTGACAGTAGTGTGGATTTTTCATAGAGCAACTGGCTCACTTGCTTTGTCATGCTTAATTGTCATGGAAATAAAATATTTTTGCTTGAGCATTACTAAGAAGTACCTTTTTGGGGGACATGAGTTTTTCTTTATGTCTGAGTGTCTTTGCAAGGATCTCAGGGTAGTACATTTTATAAATTGTTACTATAACTCTCTATAATAGGGGTGTGTGACCTTGCTCTTTGGATTTAGCATCTCAGTCTAACTTCTTGTTTTGGATCAATAACATTTATGTTGATTCTTCCCTGTTCTGTTTGTCAGTTGCTATTTGGAGAGGTCAATATTTGACTTTTATTTCTCTGTAAAAAGACTGGCAAAAAAGAAATGCTATATAGTATTGGGAATTTCCTGGTACTTCAAAATAATCTTTTTAAAAGCACCTAAGAAGCTGTTTTCATAAGGAAACCATCATTTAGAACTGCTTACAATATGGGAACCGTGGAAGGTCACTTTTATTTCTGTTCCAAAAAGAGGGTGCTTCAAACTTGCAGCCCTTCTCGTCCATGTTTTAACTACATGTGTTAATGATTAAAGACCACTAGCTGCTCCTAGCTCTGTCATTCTCATTCATTCTGAAGGTTGTGCTTTGCACATTTTTGTAGCTATTGTTGCAAGCTAGTTGAGAGAATAGTGGGGCAAAGGAGTTTTCTTTCCGCTCAGCAGAGTTTATCAGTAGAGATAAAACTTTGTGTTCACTTAGTTTTTTAATCTTCTGAAACAATGTCAGCAAAGCATCAGCCAACAGACAGGATAAGATGACCCAGGATAACCCCGTGCAGTGTTCTTTAATCCTTGCTTATGCTGTGGGTCTTAACTATTTCATGAATACTGATTTGAAGAGTATATTTTAGCACAGTCTTTCCAATCCCTAAGCTGCTCTTTCTATCCTGATACTAAATGACTGTTTTATGCTTTTTTTTCTGATCTGTTCTGATTTTTCTTATTAACAACTTTGAGAGAAGAAGCTTCAAGCAGTTGGCAAACCTCCGTTGTCATATAGTCAGTTCAATTGGTGATAAATAGTGAAATTTTTAAATGAACCATTTCAGTGAATTTATAAGTATCCGGAAGGGTTGTTTATAAATGACTATTCCAGCTGACAAAAAATGAATTACTTTCTTTAATCAGCACGTATTTGTCCAATTCTTATGTATATCTTCCCTAAACTGTTGCAAAGGAAAGAAAATTGTTTACTAATCAACAGTAAGTGAATTAATCGCCTAAGGAGAGACTGGGGAAAATAAATCCTTCTCTTGGGTTTGTAGGTAATCAGCTTTTGCTGTGCGAGTGGGTGAGCAGCAATTATAATTGAATATAGAATATTACTCAAGGACTTGGTAGTAGGGTGGTTTCTCAGTGGTAGGAGTAAGCTTAGTAATCATAGCTATACTGTCCTGAAAGACTTATTTTAATCTAACTGAAGATGAATAATACAGGAAAGGAAAATCTTTCATGCATAGTGCTGAAACCAAGGTAATCTGCCTTTTGCCTCTCCATAGCTGTGGTAGAAATGATTTTCTCCTCCATGGCACTTGTTCGGGCAGATCTCACTCTCATTTCTGAAAATAAAATGAAGTATTTTCAGGAAGCAGGCAGTGCAGGGGGTTCTCTAGTGACTGAGGTGGTGAAGTTGCAAGGTATTACTGTTACCTTGAGTGTAAAACAGGCGTTCTGAAACAATCTATATTTATTTAGCTTGGAAGCCTCTGCAATGAAGATTTATCATGTTATGTTGTTTTGTTGTTCTGTTTTTTAATCTAAAACTTTTTTTGGGAAACAGTTTATCTAACCAAACAAATGAACTGTTAGGATCTGGGCTGACAACAGGGTGATAGAGGCCAACAGGTCCACAAAGTGTTGGGGAATTGCAGTTTACCTGGTTTAAAGAGAATATGTGCAAAGGCAGCAAGAGGCCAGGTTTCTGTTCAAAAGACTGTATCATTCTTAACTGTGTGCATTTGACTTTTATTAATAAATCATTTTGTTTAAGGCAGTTTACTGGAGCTGCTTGGTGGTGATTACAAAGCCAGCATTGCTCTTACGTGTGCTGGGTTGGTGGGTTACTATATGACTGCATCAGTTGAAGCTTGCCAATAAAAGTTACTAAAAGACTTGCCAGCATAGAGGTGTTTGTCTAATCTGGCTGCATTTGAGAGGTTATTACATTAGTTCTGTGTGTAGTACATAATTGCTTTACCTGTTGCCAAGAATGTGTTATGTAATAAATACCAGCTGCTAGCCATGTATCTCTAACCATGCATAAATCGGGTGGGTTTCTATTTTTAGCAGCTGTAGGAAGCTGGTATTTACAGCTTGTGCGCTGCTCTCAGCTTGCTTTTGTAAAGGGATATTTTGATGCAGCTTTTGGTGCTGCTTGCTAGAGTAAAGGGAAAGCTCTCCCGTGGCCACGGTGGACATGGGAAAGGAGAGGGATTGGGATCCATCCTGGAAGCCTATGCCCTGGCAGTGGTTCAGGAGCTGCTGCTGCTGCTTGTGTGACTGTGGTGATGTAGTTCAGCTGCCTCGTCCCTTCCTGACCCACACCTAGCCTGGCTTTTTTTTAAGACAAAACAGTCATTTTTTATTACCTTTTGTGCAGAGTATTTGTGTGTGTGCTACTTGAGCAGATCAAGTGTTACTGGTTGAATTGCAATTAATAAATACCTTTCATGTCTGGCATTGATGGAATTGCTAATGTGACAGCAGCAGCTTTCCAAATGTTAGATCTGATAGCTATAGAGGAGAGCTGCAAATCCTAACCTCTTTGATCTGCTTCATGTTCAGCCACTTGTTTGCAGTAGGGTTCTAGGAAAATAATTTAATTCCTCTTTACCTTAATCTCCTCATTCCCTGAAGGATCATCACGCTGATCACCCTTTTAAGGCATCTTAGTTCCTAATATTTTAATGTATTGCCAATTTGGAAACAACAAACGGAATTAGGATGACTATGGCTTGATGATAATGAGAATGTTTAGAGATATCTTTAGTCAGTTGAAATAGTTCAGATGTCCGAAGTCATCTTAACCCTACCTTTATTTCCCTGGCGCTGGCAGAAAAACATGAAGAAAAACCCGTCCTGAACAGTAGTAACAGGCATTTTAATCTTTCTTGTAACAGATGGCAACAGTTTGTTTGACTCGATGGCCAGTGGAATGCGCCTGATAGTGAGCTGCATTTCCTCCTTTCTCATCCTCTCTCTGCTGCTCTTCATGGTCCACCGGCTGCGCCAGAGGCGGAGGGAGCGCATAGAGTCCTTGATAGGAGCAAATTGTAAGTAGTCTGTGTCTGTAACGAGTCTTGGTATTAGCTGTGTGTGAATTTGCTTCAGGATGAAGAAAGTGCAAGGAGTGTATAAGTTATTACCAAGTCTGTGCAGAGAGCATCTCTGGCAGTTTGGTTGTAAATGTTATTAAGAGCTGTGTCAAATGTAGCTCTGTGGTGGCTGTCCGATCTGGTCATGATGTGGTTCTCTGAACACTTATCTTGCTCTCTGAACACTTATGCTTATTGTTGATGGGTTGATGTGTAGAAAGTTGAGAAATGTCGTGGTCTTGTGTGACTGCCCATGCCTGAATCTGTACGTCTTGATATGCTCTTCAAACTTCAACTCCTTTTTTAGCCGCCACTGGGAAGAGTTTGTTGCTTGTATGCAGTCCAAAGGTAGAATGTCTTCAGTGTATGGACATTGTACGTGATCTGAAGAGCTTAGATTCAAAGTTAGATGTGATGCAGGACCAGTGTTGGGCACTGTTGTGTAACTACAATGAGTTGACTTGAACGGGTTATGCAGGCTTCCTGAGTGCTGCCTTTTTTAGGTCGTCATGAGATGTGAGTTCTTGGAGTGTGAAAGTGGAGAAAAGTGTCAAGATCTGCCTTAGCTCAAGGAAGAAAATACGGGATCAAGTTTTTTATTTCTCCTTTTCCTTACTCCTGAAATAGTGCACCATTTTAACTTGGGCCGCAGGATGCCTGGCTTTGATTATGGTCCAGATGGTTTTGGAACCGGCCTTACTCCGCTGCACCTTTCAGATGACGGCGAAGGCGGGGCGTTCCATTTCCACGATCCGCCTCCGCCTTACACCGCGTACAAGTATCCAGATATTCAGCATCCAGATGACCCGCCACCTCCTTATGAGGCTTCTGTCAATCCAGACAGTATCATTTGTTCTACTCCAGGTATACAGGCAGTCATTTCTCTCTTCTTGCTGTTTTCCAGTTTGATTTGAGGGTAGATAATTTGTTCTGAGTTGTGATTATACGTGCTTTAGTGACTAGGGTGGGAAAACATATTCCACAATACAGTCTGTAATTGCTGTGGTGGACAAGTCTTAAATCTTAAGACGGATCATCAGGTTTATTTTCTTTTGATAAAGATTCTTTTGGATGGTCTAAGTTGAAAGAGGAACCTATAATTCAAGCACTATAACTCTTAGATTTACCTGTTTTGAAGTATTAACTTGCATGAGTTATCTGGTTTCTGCTATGCTGGTACCTTGTTTGTCCTTTTGGAGACAGGTTTTTAGAGTAGAACACGCCTAAGCGCAGGAGTTTTCAAAGAAAAAATATCCAGCTGCTTCTCTATTCCTCTCCCCCATCACAAAAATTGGCCAAAAATACATTTTTTAATGATTCACCCCATACTCTTCAGTTTTGCAGCTGCAGCATTAACATACTGTAATAATCATGCCAGTTTGGGTGGTTTTAAAGCAGTGCATCTCACAAGATAAGCAAGACTGATTAGTGCAAGTATCCTATTTATATATCAAAATTCTCTCTGCTACACATTTTTCTCTTTTGCAATGTCATCTCTGTATACAGTAATACAAAAATAGGAAAAATCCAGGACTTCCAGAATTACAGATAGTAAATCTACTTCGGAATGTAAAAAAAAAAAAAAAAAAAAAAANAAAAAAAAAAAAAAAAGCACTTCATGCTCTGATTCTGCTTGTTTTCCTCCTTTGCAGATGGAGTTCTTCCTCAGACAGTGCAGAGCAATCCTCCATCCCTAGGAAACTGTGATGTATCCCCACAGCTCACAGAGGAATCGCTTCCTCCCTCAGTTGGTCCTTCTCCAGTAGAGCTGGAAGACTCTGCTGACAGCAGCACCTTTCTTGTCCCCCCTGATACTCCTCTAGGTGAAAACACACCGGCAGAAACTCTTACGGGCAGCCGTCACAGCCACTGTTCTCTCAATACCATTGTATAAAGGAATAAAAAGCTGACTGCTGGTCAGGAATAGTTTTAGCAACTGTTTGCACAGACAAACACTAATCCATGGTTTGAACTTCGGAAGGAATCTCCACTTTGGTTTTGGACACTGCTTTTATGTTCTAGTTTAGGATTGTGCCTCTCGTTTTTTGGCTGTCGTTATTCATTAACTAATTGATTTGTCGTGTAAATATGGATTGTATAAACTGCTCTTTTTTTTCTTTTTTTCTTTTTTTTTCCATTGGCAATGGGAAAGAGAGCAGAGAATTCCTTTGACTTCTAAGGAGAGGAAGAATATGGGTAGTTTTTTCCTAACCTGAGAGGAAACAAAAATCTACATCAGAAAGGAGCTGCTTGGATTTGGCTGGATACCACTGGACCCAGGGAACAGACAACGGAAAAGGAGGGTGGGGACAGTCACTGTTTAATCATTTGCTTTCTCTCTTGCTTGCGTGCTACACTTGGGAAAAGCTGAACCACGAGGGAAGAGGCTGGTGCCTGTGTTGTGAATGGGGAACACTGAGAGCTCAAGCACGTGCCACCAAATAAGAGCTGCAGAGGGTAGAAGAGCTGTGGGTGTTGAGTGGTCCCGCTGCCTCAGAGCACCCCAGGGACTGGAGGATAAGTGATGCACGCACTGCGTGAGTTTGTCTTCTCGTGGAAGCGGGTGCTAAGAAAACCAGGATTTGCAGTTATCTGTTATTGGTTGCTACAAAATCTTGTATTGTCAGGTGAACTTCTGGCCCCATAAAGAAAAGTGAGGCTGTGTAATGTGTATGTCCCTTCAGTAGGATGCTCATATGTGTTGGGTAGTGTTGTAGGGAAGAGACAGACAGGACTGTGTTAGCTTTCCAGCTGACACAATCCAGCTTCACTGTAGTAAGCCCCTGCTTGTTAAAATCCCATTGGGAAGATAGAGGGGTTTTTCTTTATGGTTTAAGTCCTTTACAGTGAACAGTTGCCCAAGACTGGCCTGGATAAAGAGACCATTTCCTTGCTTTACTTAGTGCATGCTATTTTTAGCATGCCTGTTCCTTCCTCTCCATTTCACTTCTTTACAGTTCTTGCACATGACGTTTAAAACCAGCGATGAACGTGTGCTATTCATAATGGTCAATTCTGATTGGACTCAGGTTCCGTATTCTAATGTCATAAATTGTCAACCCTATTCTAGAAATTCTTCCCAGTCCCTTCTTCTCTTCCTCCTGCTGAACAAACATTTATCCAGGCCCAATGATGGGTTAGAATGAGGTCAGTACACTTAAATCAGTGAAGTGGTTTCTTTCACTGTGATTGCCATCTTAAATTTTCCCCTCAAATTGAGCTCTTTGAACTAGCCACGTTAATTTATATATAACAAAATGAGTTTCATTTACTCCCTTAGTAAACCCACAGTCAAGCACTGTTGGCTTTGCTAATGACTGCAGAGTAATCTTTACAAGTGATGTTAATTTTAAGTGGGATTAGAGAATACAAATATTGCCCTCCCCCTGCTCCCTCCCGTCCTCCTCTTGCCTCTGGCTTTCCCTGACTTACTGTAGCAGTCAGCAGATGAGATAAAATATAAGGATTAAAAGGAATTTGTAAAGAGTGCCCCTTGTGAGTGTTCTCCTATTACCTTATGAAAGGTACACAGGCCTAGAGGGACAGGAAGAAAACACAGCAAGGGGGTGTGTATGTGAATTATTTTTCTAGTACTGATGAGAAATCATACTTGTATGACAAGTCCTAACCCACTTTTGTGGTTTCCCAGTGCAGCTGACTTGTTTTCCCCGTCGAATATGCTGCTACTTTCTATCCTGTGTCTCGCCTATAGGCTTGTGCTGTACGTGGGGATCGGTCTTGACAGTTCAACTCCTTTTGCTCAGAAAACTGTGACTTTGGTTATTGAGCTCCTATCCAGTGTCTTGGCACTCAGACACGTGCCAGCAGTCCTGAAGCCGCGGGCGAGTGTGGATCCCAGTTTGGGGGCTCTTCCGCCGCGGCGCCTTCCCGTCCGCTCGGCCGCCTGGCTCCCATGGGAATGACGCAGACCGAGGAGCCCCTCTCCGCCCCGTGGATCTGTTGCCGTCTCCTCCTCTTGAGTTCAAGTCCTGGTCTGATGAAGTGGATGGATAGCAGTAGTGAGAACCATGCATACAAATCGAGCATTTCTGAAGTCTGAAAATAAAGCGGGTTTTGTGCATTTTTGAGCACATTCATACGTTTTATACATTGTATGTACTGATTTTTCTTTTAGTTTTTATAGGTACGAATGTGTGTGTGCGTGTGTGTGTTTCTGGGTGGTGATATATATAAATATATATATACTGTAGATGGTACCCTTTGTGCTGCGTCCAGCTAGGTGAAGCCAAGCACTGGGTTATATAAAACTAGGCTCTTAGAGTTAATACTTCTCTCAAGCTGGCTGCACTCTGTTGTAGGACAGGATGTGATAGTGTACACTTGAGTAGGATGCAAAGTCTACGCTACTACGGTCCATTCCTGAAAAATATTTTGTTAGCAGTGCAAAATCTAGAAAACTTCTAATTCTTTTAAAGCCAGAAGGAATATTCATTCTTTGTAGTATCCTAGCGCAATAACAAGAAGCCTCTTGGCTTGGTTTAGTCTCTAAAGCTGTGTTTTGTGGTTAAGGTGAACAGATACCTTACCTCACCCATCTCATCAGACTGCAGGAATCTGTTCGATTTTTTTTTTATTATTTTCAGTTATGTGGTGAATTTTTTTGAAAATAAGCTCTTACAATTTGCAGCTTCATGATGGCTCTTGGTTGTAGTTATTTCAAATGGAGGCTTCTCTGTAGAAGTCTTGGTGTAATATGTTTTTCGTAGCTTCTGAGCCTTTCCCAGTTCAGTGTTGGCTCAGAGGCTGGTGATTTTTTCCCTATCCTTCATCTTGGCTAAACAAGGGAGGTTTTGCCTTGAACAGAGCAGCTCGCTGAGTGCAGCCATCCTTTACCTCTGAGCTTTTAATTTGGCAATAAAACTGTCATTTTCCCACCATTACCTTTTTAACATAGATTTTTTTCCACGCAGAGGATACTCTTTTAGAGCAAGAGCCTTTGTTTCAGAAAATGTCACAACTGCTACGACTTCAGGACAAACTGGGGAAGAGGTATTTTTCTCGAGAGCAGTTGACTTCTCAGCAAGACTTCGTAGCCCTTGGCAAGGCAACTGAGTTGTGATTGTGAACACCAGCTACAGAGGTTTGCTTGCCCGAGGAAGACCTTTCCATTTTCCTTGTCATTATATTGATGGGATTTTTGGAGCTGTATTTAGTGCATTGATTTCTTACCCCGTCCCCCAACACCGTTTGCTTCCCTGGATGTTTTTCTCAAATCCTGGTGCATCTCAAGTCTTCCTCCCACACAGTGGAGGAGATCCCATCTCCTAAGCATTCCTAGCAGCCCAAATGAGCCAAGTGCACATTTCCCTTCAGATATTCTCAACTGCAATTACTTGTATAAGGTTTTAAATCTGCTCTGTGCAGGGCTAGTGCATTCCATTGTGGCCTCCATCAAAACTCTCCCCCAAGTCCCTTTCCTCTCTACGTCCTGTGGTGCCATATTGAGATGTCTGCTGTTCCTTCCAGAACAGTTCTGGGTATTCACTGCTATCAGTGCTCGCAGTGATACATGGACACAGTCTCACAGCAGCCTCTAATTTCCTTTTTTTTTATTAGATGAGTTATAAAATATCGTAATGTTAGGCAGTGGGTTTAATTCTATGCTAGAAGGTCAAAATTGTCATTCAGATGTACAAAGAACATGTCTGCATAATAATGTTCAGTCTAGTCTATTTTTGAGCCTCAGACTATTCCTCTTTCCATTCAAGACAGGACACTGATCTAGAAGAAAAATGGATTAGATATTTTTTCCTGAAGGTTTAGTCTTGTGCTCTCTGCTCAGACAGGATTCCTAGTGAAGTCATTGGGTTCTCTGTCTGAGAGAAGATCACAGGATTGCCTTGTCAAACGTCTTTGAAGTTTTACTTGGGAAGAAAATGTTTTTGTGACCAGTAATTGCTCCTCTTTCCCTGTCTAATATTAAGTGAATCTGAAGGTGTTTTTAAAATGTTTTTCATCTTTTAGATGTGGATTTTCAGTGGCAAAGCACTGAAGTTTTAATGTCATCTCATGCGATTTGTAGCTTGTGTTTCTTCTTTTTTTTCAACTTCAGAGAATTCTTATTTTATCATCCGCTAAGAAACATGAAGTGTATCCAGAAATTTCCTTTCAGATTTCCCAATTTGCAAGTTGGGAGCTGGAATCTCCAACTGGAGCAGATCGATACAGAGGAGGCAAGTCAAAGCTTCCAAACGGAGTATGCGCCTCTTATAAAACAGAGGCATTCAGCAGTCAAGATCTGCTTCCTCCAGCATTATTCTGCCTCGCCTGCCTGCAGAATACCTACATATACGTGCATATGAACACGTATGTACAATACGGTACAACATAGCTTTAATCTCCCAGTATTGTGCACCTTGAAAGCTGCGCGGGGCGGAGATGCCGCCCGTGCCGGGCGCAGGGCCCTGCCGCTCCGTAACCTGAATGTCCGACTTGCCTTTGCCTGGGGGCTGCGAGAGAGAATGAGACCTTCTGAATGAGACCTTCTGCTTTTGACCTTCTCCTGGAAAGTGATTTTAGCCAGCGCTGCATTTGCAGGCTTCTCCCGTGTAGTTGGTTTGTGACTGCAGTTAACTGTGGCAGTGTATAAAAGATTTTGATATTCTGTGAAATACCATGTAGAATTTAAATTTGATACTATAATAACTCAGTCCCTGTGACATTGGTTTTTGTTTTAACTTCTTTCCTTGGGGTTGACACTAATCTATTTTTTTTCTCCTCAAGATGCTGTGAGAAACATTTCATCCAAATGCCAAATAAATTGTGTTCTGTAAGAGAAATGGCCTGCTCTAATGTCTGGTTTTTAATGCTTTTTTTTTTCTTTCTTAATAGATGTGGTTCGTCAGTGTGCAAGAAGTCCTGTTGTATCAGGCTTCTAAACTGTGATCTTCCAGAAAGATCAAGAGATGCGTTTAAGCTCAGACAGGGAGGCTGCAGAAGTCCCTTCAGCAGTGGAATTTAAGTATGTTCCTGTTGTTTGAAGATTGTACTTTGGTATAAAACCAAGACTACCAAGTCCAGGCAGACGGATTTTCTGGCTGGCACAGTCTGTCCTGCAGGAGGTGGGCAGTAGATGGCGTTCCTGCTCATCCCGGGATTGAGCTGGTCTTACATTACAGGCTGTTTCAGTCTCCCTCTGGAGATGTGGGGAAAAGAGGAGCGGGCCTGTGTGCAGCTGGGCAGCCAGGTGTGCAGCCTCAGAGTCCCCATTTGCCCGTGACAAGGTGGTAGCTGGTGCTGTTTGTCATGGCAAGGTGGTACCTGGTGCTGCTCATCATGAAAGGACCTGCAGCTCTAAAGTATTTAAAGCTGGTTGGGGAACAGTGGGGAACTTTATTTAACTATTTAAACTATTGTGCTGATTAATAGGGTGAGCTTATGTATGCATCTCTCAGATTGTGTTGGTAGCAGTGGAAGTTAAAGCAGCACCAAATGCAAGGTAGTTTGGTTGCAGCAAGCTGTGCCCCCGAGTGCTGCTTTGGACCCTGCTCTGAAGGTTGCTTCTCGTCTCTTATGTGCTTGTTACTCTTGGCAAAACTCCTGTGGAGTGTGAATCCTGGTTTGTGCACCTGCAAGGTGCAGGTTATGGGCTTGGTTTAGCCAAAGTGTGGGTCAGGGGCTGCCTCTGCCCCAGGCACGGGAAGGGTCGGCGGCTCCTCGTGGCCAGCCCTGGGCCTCGCCTGATCCCCACGCTTGGGAGTGGAAGGAGTTTGCTCGTTTCCGAGCTGGGTTTGCTGTGTGTGAGTCCCGGGAGCAGCGCGAGGCCATCCTGCCGTGCGCCGCGGGCGCGGGATGCGCTCAGCCTTGACTGCCGGCCAGCGCGTGCGGTCATCGGCGCTGCCGCAGCTCCGGCCTCCTGTCCCTGCTCCGCCGCTGCCAACGCTCCCGCTGGCTCCTGCCGGCTTCCCCACCTGGACCGGAGCTCCCTCCCTGCAGGCAGGAGCTGTCCAGCCGAGGACAGGGACCGCAGCCCTTCCCTCCGCGCCAGTCCTGCTGGGAGATGAAGAAGTCCCTGCAGCAGCAGGACGGGGAGCGCGGGGCCGCCCGGTCTGCCCACGTCAGCCCTGCGCCGCTCAGCTAGATGCGGATCAGACATCACCAGCGCTCCTGTGGCCCCTCGGGGCTGGGGATGATGCCGCGCTCCTCAGGAGCAGCCAGGCAGGTTTGGCCGGGCTGGGCGCTCCGAGCGGCGCTGCAGTGCCGCTGTGATCCCAGCGCAGCTCCCGTGGGACACGTGGCTGCTCGCAGCCATCCACGCTGCGCTCAAACCAAGCAGCGACCAGCGCCGAGGCGCAGATACCGCACAGGAGCACGGCCAGGCAGCCCTCTCTTTCAGGTGGTTACCTGTTAAAAAAGCATCTTTCAAGGGGGTTAACTAGCACCCGCGCTCCCTGTGGTCTGGGTGCCGTGCGGCGCCCATCGGGTGCGCTCCAGGGCCGCGGTGACGCGGGCGGCAGCAGCTGCGCCGCGCGGGGCGACGTCGCTGACGGCCGGCGGCGGAGGGAGCCCCGGCGGGACCGCGGCCCTGGAGCGGACACGGCCCCGCGCAGCTGCGGCCACAGTGCGCCCTTTGTGCGGGACCCGCTGCAGGCTCTGCCGCCCGGTGCGCGCAGGCTGAGCGGTGTGCGGTTCTTGGTGCTGCCGCAGCTGCTAATGCTCTCCCGAAGAGCTTGCTATTATTTTTCTTATTATGGAGAGCGAAGACCAAGGAGAATCGGGAGTAGCCAGAGCGGTTACTCTGCTTGAACTTTTCTCCGTGCTGCCTCTGGGTTTCTGGACACCCCCAACCCTCCGTACACACTAGCCCGGGCCGTCCGTGCCGCGCTGCTGCTCTCTGGCTGGCCCAGTCCTTGGGTGGCCCCTGGTGCTGCCTGCTCGGGTCCCTGGGGCTGGACCACACGCAGGTGATGCAGGACTTGTCTCCTGGAGCTGTTCTCGGCACCTCCAATGTGCGGCACCTACCAGCGCTTCCCGACGGAGCCTGTGGCTGGGGCTTCCCGGCAGGGTGGCACCGTGCCCACCTCGGATCAATGGATCCGACTTAAGCAGCTATTTTTAATTTTCAAGGAGGTGGTTCTTTAACATATTTATTATTTTTTTTTTAAGCTCTAATGGCCGTTGCCCTTCCTGCCAGTGAACACTTCTACCAAAGGGAACCTCGTCCTCCCTGAGGCGGGAGGAGGCTCCCAGCCTCCCTCTCCAAGGACGCTGTGGAGCCGCAGGACTCCCTGCGAGGTCTTTGCCACCGTCACAGCAAACCCAGCAGGAAGGACCCAGCAGCTCTTCAAGGGTTTCATCCGGATCTTCCAGACCCCCGAGGCCGGGTTGCCCATCTCTTAAGTAGCATCTCTTGTCTTTGCCTGTTTGTCGAGAGTCTTTGTGTGCACGTCCAGAGTGGGTCAGAGAGAGCTCTTGGGGCCTGAAGAAGCAGGTGCAGGTGCTCCCTGCTCAGAAAGAGTGGGTGAGGGTGGGAAGCGGCACGTCTGTGCTGTCAGAGACTGTAACCCTCCCTTTTGCTCTCTTTTCAGGTTGCTCCAGAGCGATGATCACAGTCCTCTGCAAAGTGCATCATTGGCAGAGCAGGTGCCAAACCGGACTGATGGCCGCGACGCAGAGCAGCTCCGGGGAGCTCTGCCCCGTCGCCCTCCTCGCCGCTGCCGAAACGCGCACCCTGCTTCCTGCGGTGCCTGCCGGAGCTGCTCTGTGCGGGGCACCCGGACCCTGCCAGGGCGACCGGACCCTCCACGACGAAGCGCAGCCCGGCCAGGGTGCTTCCTGGCCGAAGTGCCCGTGTGAGGCTGCTTCCTGCAGCCTTGTGCCCCTGCCAGCTTTATTTGTGTTGGCAAGTTCTGTGCCACGCTCCGAGCCAGGAACTGAGCTCCGACAGGAGCAGCAGAGGACCGAGCGGGTCCTGTGGCCTCCTTTCTCATCCCCGCCTGCAGCGTGGATATTTTCGGATAACGTGGCAACAGCACGATCCAGTGTTTTCATGCCCCCTTTTCCCAGCCCACCTGCGGCAGGAGGAGAACTGCAGCTCCGAGGTGAGGGATGGGTGAGGCTCCCATGGGGCCTGCCCGGTTGTGGGGGTGCAAAGTGGAGCTGCTCAGTGATGGTCCCTGGTGAGCAAGGAGCCCCGCATGGGTGTCCAAGGGCAGGAGATGCCCCGTGCTGAGCTCTTGCAGAGGCAGTGGTGCGAGCGGCGGGCACGGTCGGTGCTCGTGTCCCCTTTGGCTGCCTCGTGCTTCCACTGACTTGGAACCACCCAGGGTGTGTGGGTGGCAACGGCCCCTCTGCGGTTCCTGCCACCCTGAGCAGCTGGGTGGCTCCTTCAGCACCATTCCTGGATCTCCAAGTCACTTCACCTCCCTGAGCACCCGGCCAGCTCTGCGCCTTCCGAGGGCATAGCTGTGGGATGCCGAGTGACCGGAGCGGGGCTGGCGCATGGCATGAATGTGGCAACGGTGAGTCCTTCCTCACCAAGTCCTTCCTTGCTCCGTTTGCCTGGGAAGCGCCTGGTCCTTCGTGGCTGCTGTGGGCAGCCCCAGGCCGGGGACATCCCGCAATGGCCGTGGGGATGCAGCCTGTCCATGGGGCTGGGCTGAGTGGGGGGACAGCGGGCAGAGCCACCCACCAGCCTCCTGGTGCTCCCCATGGCTTTAGTTTTGGAATCACATCCTGGCTGAGAGCTGTCGGCATCACGGGCTGGCCAAGGTCTGCTCCCCACTGCTGGGCTTGGCCATCACGGTGGCTGATGTCACCACGAGCCAGGTGTCACCGAGTCCTCCGCTCCACATTGCCCTCCGCTTCTGCCCCTGTCAGGCCTTGCAGCCCCCAGATCCATGGGGATGGCTGGGGCTGGGGCGCCGGACCGGGACCAGCTGCAGCTCCCAGCGAGGATGGGCGGGAGTATCCCGGTATCTGGGAGCATCCCGGGATCTGCATCCAGGGAGGGCGGCGGCGGATCCTGCTCCGGGCAGGTGTCCCGGCGCGGGGAGGGGCTGGCTCCGGCGCTCCCCGCTAGCAGGCGAGGAGTTAAAAACTCGGCCGTGTGATGAATATTTAACAGCAGCGCCCAGGCTGGAGCTGAGGATTTCTCCGGCTGGCGGCTGGCAGCGCGGAGCCCTCCCGGGCACTGCGCCGGGGCCGGCATCGCGCCCGGCACCATGGGGGCACCGCGGCTGGCCCTGACTTTCCTCACGCTGCCCCTCGTGGTGCGGGCGGCCGCTGGAGGTGAGTGGGTGGGTTAGGGGGCAGCCGGGGGGCTGGCGGGTGCTGTGCCAGAGGGGAGCCGGGGTTGCTGCACGGGGATGGCGGCACCATCCCGGGTTGTTCCCGTCCTCTTCGGACAGGCCGTGGGCTGGCCGGGGTCTGTGGTCCAGCATGGGAGCTGTGACCTGCCCTCTGCACAGGACGTCCCTGTCCTGCTGCAGCACTGGGGTCCTGCGTGACCTGCTCCACTCCTGGATCCAAAGGGGCACGTGCACGTCTGGGACATGAGTCTGTGTGTGCAGGAGATGCCCGGGCTGGACGGCCCCTATGAGCCGGTGGGGATGCAGGTGCTCGGGGCTCCGGCTTGTCCTCGCCCCCAGAGTCACGGGAGGGAGAAGTTTGGGTGCTCCGGGCCAGGCTGCCAGCGCTGCTGTGGTTGGTGCTTCCTGGTACCCAGCTATGCCCAGGGATGCTCCTGTGCTGTGGGAGCAGTGCAAGAAGGCGACTGGCTTTCCCAGAGCTCTGCTTCCCCTCGCACAGCCAGAACGCTGCTTCCAAGCCAGGTCTGCTCCAGCCGGCGCGCCGCTGCACCCCAGCTCGGGGCCGCGCTCCCCCCTGGGGGCAGTGGGTGCAGAGGTGGCGGGACAGGCGCTGCGCGGGGGCAGCAGCCGGACTCGTGTCCCAGTGGGTGTTCGTGGGCTGCAATGGAGAGGGGGGGTGGGTCCTTGCAGGGTCTGGGAGGGGCAGCTGCAGCGCAGAGGGGACAGGCTGAGGCCCCAAGTGTGGCGGTGAGCGCGGAGGGGAGGGCAGCGCGTGGGTTTGGGCCGCGCCGGAGCCGGCGCTGAGCGAGCGCTGCCGCCCGCGGAGCCGCTCCGCGGATCCCTGCCGGCCCCAGCAGTGCGGCGGGAGCAGCGCCCGCCGGCCCGGCCGCGTGGGCCCCGCGCTGCCCACGGCCCCGCTCGCCACCGCGGCTGCCCCCGCCGGCCACGCGCTCCCACGGGAGGGTTTGGCAGCCGCCGCATCCAGCACGGGGGCCGGGAGCAGGGCCGGGGCCGCTCGAGCCGAGCTGCGGAGAGGCCGGGGGCGGTTGGGGAGGCCGGGCAGGGGCTGCTGGGCAGAGTCCCGGCAGGTTCCCCTGGGGAGAGCAGACGGGGCGGCGGGCAGGGAGCGAGCAGGCTGGACGGCAGCGCTGGGAACAGCGGGGGCAGGAGCCACCGGCCGGTCCCTGGTGCCGGGGGACACTGAGAGCAGGGACAGGCACCGATGGGACCAGCACAGCCCTTGCCACAGGGTCCCGGCGTGCGGCTCAGGTGGTCGTGAGCTCTCACCTGGGGTGTTTGCACTGCTGGAGGCAGCACGGGGCTGTTTGCGATGCCCCTGTGGTGCTGGCTGCCGACGGGCCCCCCTTCACCCCCCAGCCCTGTGCAGGCCAGCGGGGAGCAGGCGGCACCGCGGGGTTTTGCAGCGCAGACTCCTCTCACTGGAGCTCTCCTCTCCCCGCAGGGCAGTGGTGCTACGACTCGCAGGACCCCAAGTGCGGTGAGTGCTGCGTCGCGGGGACCTCCTCAGCACCCCACGGCCACGGCTCGCTCTGCCCCTGCGTGTCTCGTGTGAATCCCCCAGCATTCCGGTTTCCTGCAGGGAAGTGCCCCTGTGGATGGGCCGGGTGCCACGAGGGCTGGTGGCAAATGCACCGCAGGGACGAGGCCTTGGGGAAGGGCGAGTGGGACCACACGGTGATGCAAAGGTGGTGATGGCCACGGCGCTGTGTGGCAACCTCCGCTCGCTCACACACAAACCCAACCACATCCCCGGAGCCCGAGGAGCAGCTCGGCTCAGCTCCCACCTCCAGCGAGGGTCAGCTCCAGGATGTTCCCGGGGACAGGATTGGCCTCTGCAGAGTTGGCTGAAGCAGATAAAAATCTGCATTTAGCACTTGCCCTCAGCAACACCCACAATGTCAACGGGTAGGAGGGAGGCAGCCAGGCATCCCTGCAGCATGGGGAAGGACGGTGCCGTTTTGGGAGCCAAAAGGAGCCTTCTCATTGCTGCTGGAAAAATAAGTGTCCTCCCTGCAATACAGCAGCTGGGTGCTGCTTGGTCTTGAAGCATGCAAATAGCTTGTAAAAGGTTAATTAAGGCTCAATGAGCAGGTAATTAGCTGTGACGGTCCACCTGTTTTATAGCTCCTTGGTGCATGTACACATGTCCAGCACCCGGGGTGCGTGACCTCTGTCTGAAGAGCATTAGTGGTTGGGCACGACTTGCTGCTCGCGGCTGAAGAGCCGGCCGGGGCTGGCCGTTCGGCAGAGGCCGGGTGGGCAGCAAGGGCACGTTTGTGCCCAAGGAGGCAGGGCAGCGCTCAGCAAGAGCGGCAGCTGGTTTGCGGGGCCGGGGGCGCTCCGTGCAGGACGGTCCCCGTGCCCTCCCTTTGCTCCTCTGCAGCTCCTGGCCGTCCCCTCCTCACGGGCACTCGGTTCGGTTCCATTCGCCCCCCTTAGAGAAGCGACCTCCCCACAGCGGCCAGGCAGGCACAGCCCCTCTGTCAGCCCAGGCTTGCAGAGCCGGCTGTGATGACCATTTAAGAGGGAGGATTAAGGAAGTCTCCGTGTGCCGGTGCTGCGGGGCGGGAAGCAGCTCCCGTGGGATGTCTGGAGCGCGGGATGGATGTCGGGGAGCTCTGGAGCCAGCGGTGCCGACCCCGCAGGCCCCAGCCACTGGAAGGAGCTGAAGGCCACCTGCGGGGGCAGCCAGCAGTCACCCATCGACATCGAGCGGCGCCGGCTCCGCAGGGACGGCCGCCTCGGCGACATCCTCTTCGAGGGCTACGACCAGGCCCCGCCGGGCAAGTGGCGGCTCACGAATGACGGGCACACGGGTGCGTCCCGGCGCCTGCCGAGGCTCCAACCCGGGGCCTGGGCGCTCCTTTCCTTATCCTGCATGAAGGGGATGTGCACGATCCTGGTTATTAACCCGGGAGAGGGGGGCAGCGGCCGCAGGGAGCTGCAGCGCGCGGCTCTGCGCGTGTCCCCGCGCCGCTCACGCCGGCGCTCCCGCAGTGCTGCTGGGCCTGCAGGGCGCCGCGGCGGCCGAGCACATCAGCATCCGCGGCGGGGGCCTGCCCGGCACCTACCGGGCGCTGCAGCTCCACTTCCACTGGGGCAGCCCGGCGGGCAACGGCTCCGAGCACACCCTCGACGGGCGCCAGTTCCCCATGGAGGTAGGTGGGAGCCTTGCTGCTGGGGCTGCAAACGCACCCTCAGGCTCAGAGCGGGGTTGGTGGCTCGTGGCGTTGGCACTTGCTGCAGCCGCTTGCCCAACGTTGCCCCACTCCCCTTCGAGGGAGCTCCCTTGCTTTGAAGAGCTTTGATCTTCCCAAGGCTGCCGTGGGAGCGGCAAATCCGCTCAGACCCACGCTTGGGATTTCCCAAGCGAGGCCGGCTCTGTGTCTCCACGTCTGCCTGGGGCGACGTGGGCACCCCGACCTTGCCAACTTGCTGGGGGGCACTGAGCACCTGCGCTCAGCCCCTCTGTTCCCTCCCCAGCTGCACATCGTCCACATCAACGTCAACTACCGGACCCTCGCAGAGGCCAAGGGGCACCCGAACGGGCTGGCTGTGCTCGGCTTCTTCTTCACGGTAGGTGCTGGGTGGGCTGGGAGCTCCAGGGCAGCCCCTCTGTGCCCCTTGCACACCGGAGCCCGCCGGGTACAGGGGTGCTGGGGCCACATGCGCTCAGCTCAGCGCTGCCAGGAGCGCATGGGGCTGCATCTACCCGTCCCCAGGGAAAACCTCCTGCTTGTCTAAACCAGCGTGGGAAATGCCCTGAGGATTTGCAGCAGAGCTGCCCAGGCTGCACAGGTCTTCCTGGGAAATGCTGGTTTTGGGGAGCTTCCTGTGGGAACGTGCTTGTTGCTGGTGCCAGGGAGAGGCTTCTTGCTAGGGGCCAGTGAGAAAGTGTCACGGCCAAGGTGGTCAGGGCGGCTTGGCCTCCTGCCCCCAGGGGCACAATGCTCCTGCTTTGTAGCAGCACAACCCTGCCCCAAAGCTCTTGGGTCTGCCCCAGAAAAGGCTCTAAATCCTTGGGCTTCGTATGGCTGCACAGCCAGGAAGGCTTCTTAGCGCAGGAGCTGGCGGTGGCCTCGGCAGGGAGCGGTGCTGAAGTCCCGTGTATCCCCTGCATGTCCTGCACGGTGGGGACCTGCACAGTGGCGGCTGCTCCGTGCAAGCACTGACCCCTTGCTGCTCTCCTCGGCAGGTCTCAGACACGGATAACTCCAACTACAACACCATCGTGGCTGCTCTGAGGAACGTGTCCCACCAGGGTGAGGCGTCCTCAGCTGCTCCGTGCCAGGAGGGAGAAAGCCCAGGCTGGGGATGCCAGTCGTGATGGTGGGACTCACGGTGCTGATTCCTGCTGTCTCCGTAGGGGACTCAGTGGATCTGGCCTCCACCTTCCCCCTGAGCAACCTGCTGCCGCACGCCGGGCAGCTCTCCAAGTACTACCGCTACCAGGGCTCCCTGACCACCCCCGACTGCAGCGAGGTCGTCGTCTGGACCGTGTTCGAGGAGCCCGTGGCCGTGAGCCGGGCACAGGTAACGGTGCGGGACCGTTACCCAGGCTCTGCTTCCCTGGGGAGAGCCTGGCATGGAGAGCGGCTGGGTCAGGGCTGGGGATGGCGCTGGGGGAACCCTCCTCTGGCTGAAGTGCTGCTTGCTGGGGGGCTGCGCATGGGCTGGTACCTCGCGCAGCCCCTTCCCCTGCCCTTCTCCTTGTCTCTGAGCAGCAGCGCAAAGAGAGCTCTGCACTAAAGCTCTCGGTGCGCAGGCTGCTTGTGCAAGGGTTGGGTGGTGGAAGTGCCCATGGCACCGAGGAGCCCTGCATGGGTCCGCGAGTGATGCCCGCATGCCAGGCGCCCCACAGAAAGCATGGGGCCAAACCTGGGTGAAAGCAACACCCCGAAATGCCTCTGGGGCTAAACCTGGGTGATGGCAGCTCCCCAAAATGCCTCCAGGGCTGTGCACATGGTGGGGGTTGGAACCATGATGCGGGTTGGGGGCAGCTCACTCCTTCTACCTGAAGTGACTGTCCGGTCCTTCCTCTCCCTCCTCCTCCTCCTCCGCAGCTGGGGGCGTTCGTGAGCACCGTGCACTTCCCAGCCGCCGGCTCCGCGCCCCTCAAAATGACCAACAACTTCCGTCCGCCGCAGCCCCTGCACGGCCGCCGGGTCCGGGCCTCGCGCCTCGCCAGCGCCAGCGGCGCCGCCCGGGGCGCCCGCCCGCTGCCCTGGGCCCTGCTGCTGCTGCTGCCGCTGCCCCTGCTGGGCGCGCGGCCCTCGTAGCGCCCGGCGCCGCGCTGAGCACGCGCAGCGGTGCGAGGCTGGAGCGAGGCAGGACGTGGGTGCGAGGCTGGAGCACGAAGCGCTGCTGCGCGGCCGCAATAAACCCGAGGTCCTTGCGCTGTGCCTGGGCGTCGCGGGCGTTTTGTTGCCTTTCCCTCGGGCCCGGCAGGGTTTGGCAGCGGGAGGGAGGCAGCGGGTGCTGCAAGATGCTGCCCGGCAGTGGCTGCGGGGGCCACTGTGTCCCCGGGTGGGTTGTTGTTTCCTCAGAGCTAGTTTTAGACCTGGGTTGACTGAAACATGGTGAAAATGTACTGATGTTGATGGAGAGAAATAATTAAGAGCAGAGTTTAACCTGCAGGCACGCGTATGGGAAAGGCCAGAGGTGGCACCTCTGTGTCCAGGGGCAGAGCAGGCGCTGGGCGCCAACACGGGCGCCAAACCCCTGGGTGCCGTGGGGCAGCCTCCCGCCCAGGCTGTCCCCGCAGCCTCCAGCCGGCACTCGCTGGCAGCGGCGACCTTGGAGTGGGCCCGTGGCTGCCCGACCTTCCCGCAAGGGCTTCATTAGTGCTGGTAATGGCCCCCACGGCCTCCCCGCTGCTGGTGCAGCTCGTTACAGCCAGGACTCGGTACTGCAGGGGCCGGGGCGGGAGCAAGGCCAAGCCGAGCTCCTCAAGGAGCAACTCAAGGAGGCCAAGCCCGTGGGTGCAAGCGGGAGGCGTTGGAGCCACAACGAAGCTCCTCAAGGAGGCCGAGTCCATGGGTGCAAGCAGGAGGTGCTGGAACCCCAGCCCAGTGGGAACTGCGGTGCCCACGACCAGGCATCGGCTCTGCGATGGGACCCGCACGGTGTTGGCTCTGCCATGTGGTGGCTGTGTCTGGCTTATGGCCCGACGTTTCTTTTCACCTGGGCTTTGCTTTTTGACTGCTCCACCACATCCATCGTTTCCTCCCTGCTTTGTGCTGTGGTTTTGACTGGAGCTTCCTCAGGGGCTCCATCCCTGAGAAACCCTGTATCCATGGTCTGATAGAAACCACGGCTGTCACCGGCAGCCCCTAGCACAGGGCCTGGCTGGGCCTCCTGAGGGCACACCATGGCCCTTAAGGTCCCTGGGCCCCTCACCAGGGCGAGTCACTGATGGGGGACACCCCAGGGCACCTGCCTTGAACATAGAGACCCCCAGGCTGGGCTGGGAAGGGCCATCACCTCAACCCTCACGTTCCTGCATCCCCACATCCCACCCAGCTTCACTGCAGCACAACTCGATATGGAGGCTATGTCTCTTCAGCTGGAGCCCAACAAGGCAGCAGCTTTGGGTCCCGTGACACGGTGTTGGTAGCCACTGTCCTGCCCCCTCTCAGATCCAGCACAGCTGGGAGTTCTGCGGGCACCGCTCGTGCTAAGCATGGATGACCAGAAGGTGTCTCTGCAGCCTAAGAGTTGCTCTGGCCAAGCCTGGGGAGATGTTGGCCCAGGGTGTCACCACGTGGTGGCATCTCTCTCTCCGTTTCCTTTCTGTGTCCTCTCTTGTCTCCATAGAATCATAGAATCATTATTGTTAGAAAAGTCCTTCATGATTGTAGAGTCCAACCATAAACCCTTTGACACCATACCTGCGAAACCATGTCCCTAAGTACCTCATCTATGCATTTCTTCAACAGTTCTAGGGACAGTGACTCCACCACTTTCCTGGGCAGCCTGTTTCAGTGCTTGACCACTCTGTCCATGTAGATTTCCTAATATCCAGCCTGAACCTCCTTGGCACAACTTGAGGCTGTTTCCTCTTTTCCTAGGGGTAGTTATTTTGGAGAAGAGACCGACTTCCACCTCCCTACAAGCTCCTTTCAGGTAGTTGTAGAGAGCAATGAGCCCTTCTAGGAGGAGCTGCCAAAGGCTCGGTTGCTGCTGCTGCAGCCCGATAGTGCACATGCCGATGCCCCGGGGCTGCGCGCCTTGGCCTGGGGCACCAGCAGGTCCCCACTCAGCGTGGTGGCAGCCCCAGGGGCACGAGAGCCGCTGTCCGGGAGCGCTCGGGAGCTGCTGCTGGCAGAGCAAGAGCTGCAGGGAACCTCCTCCCTCTTGGCTGTCAACACCGGCTGCATTTCCAGGCTGGGTGCCGTGAAGGGAACTGGGCGCTGGGCAGAATCTGGGAGCAGTGGGATGAGCCAGGCCAAGGGGGCTGCTGCAAACCTGCGGTGCCTTTTCCTCCTGCCCCAGGGGAGGCCCGAGCCGCTCCAGCTCATGGAGGTGCCCGTGTCCTGGTGGCACCTCTGCTTCCCTGGCAGCACCTGGGCTGCTTTTGCTCAGCGGGGGGATGCGGAGGTTCCTCGAGCTCCCTCGTTCCCACCTCCCCAAGCATGGGGGTGCCCTGCACTCCCTGGATGTCCCGCAGAAATGGGAAAACCCTCCGTGCTTTCCTGACGCGCACTGCAAGGGTGGCACGTGGCATCAGGAGCCGCAGTCCTGAGCGCTGTTGCCTTGGGTGCTCCCTGTGAGCTCAGCTGCATCCCTTCCAACTTGGGGAGCTGCTGGAGACCCTCACTGCGCTGCTGCCCCCACCAGCCCCTTCCAGGGCTGTGCTGGCTCCGGCTCCCCTGCCCCTTGTGCAGCTGTGTGGCACCACCACCAGTCCAAGCGACCCTGCAAAGTGGCCCAAAACAGGGCTGAAAAGGGGCCTTTGCTCCTTCCCGCCGTGTCCCTGCAGGCGGGGCTGCCGACAGGGGGATACTGTCTTTGTCACGTGCTGGAAAATTTTAGTTTTTGGCGCGAAACGGGCTCTAGGGAAAGGTGCCCGTGGGCTATTTCAAGGCCCCAGCTGGTGTTTGTCCAAGCTGGCCGCCTGTTTGCCCCGGGATATAATTTTAGCCAAGGCGAACTGTTGTTTTGTCCTCCTGGCGCTGCAGTCAGTGCATCCAGCCGGGGCCGAGCGCGGGTCCGGGCACGAGGGTGGCAGCGCGGGAGCCCACAATGGCGCCAACGCTCTGGGGCAGCTACTGGACAAGCAGAGCCTGCAAAATCCAGGGAAATCCCTTTTTGCTGGTGCTATTGGTCAAAAAGCATTAACCTCCATTGGTTAATACGGAGGTTCCCAGGTTGACTGAGGAGCCCAGTGCAGCCCGAAGCACCTTGTGCCCTGCTCACTGTTTCTGCCCTCAGAGCCTCCCTCGCCTGCGCTCGGCACTTCTGCGTCATTTCCTCGGTAGCCCTTTCTCAGCACTCAGACTGAAAGCTCGGGAGTCTTGAGCAGCCATGAAACCTAAGTGTATTTTCAAGAAAAGTGGTTCAAATGCTGGTGTAAAACGCATGTCTTAGTGCAGTGCATGTCATGCAAGCTGCTTTTTACACCAGATGCAAGTAGAAAACAAGGGTTTTCTGCTTTTCCTGGGCAGGCATGAAGGTCTGGTGAGAGCTCTGTGTTTTCAATATTCTGAACTCAAGATAAAAAAATATTTTTTTGAGAGGTTCAAAGCTGCTTATTTTTTATTTGGCTCAGCTTGTTTACAGCTTGTTTATGACCCTGAGCTTTTATATTTGGTGCTGTTTACCTCCACAGAGGCCTTGCATGTGTTTTTATGCAACATAAATAAAATATCATCGCAAACAGTTAGTCCTGCAGCTCCGCTCATCCAGCAAGTTTCCGCCGTCCAGCTGTGAAACGTGGCAGTTGCTGTTTTGACACAGCTATGCAAATGCCTCTCTCTGCCAGCCTGCTGTATCGCTCAGGTAATGTTTTCAAGCAAAGCAGCATGAAACTTTTATTTATTTCATTTAATTACCTCTCATGTACAGCATGATTAAAAAAAATTCCTGCCGGGCACCTTTTGCAGGTGCTGCTCAGATTCCGGATGGTGCTTGCACCATCATGGGGATGTTGAGAGTGGGAATGGGCACAACGTGTATTTTTTTTCCCCCAAGATTCAGAGGTTTGGATTCTGCTCTGGGTTTTGGAGCTCTCAGGCTTGCCCTATCCATTATGTTGTTCGGTTTTGGGCCCCTCGCTACAAGAAAGACATTGAGATGTTGGAGATGCCCAAAGAGGAGGTAGTAGTGAGGCAAGGGTTGGCCGTTTCTCCAAAGTAACTACCCCTGGGACAAGAGGAAATGGCCTCAAGTTGTGTCAGGGGAGGTTCGTGTTAGATGTTAGGAGAAAATCTGCACACAGAAAGAACAGTCGAGCATTGGAACAGGCTGCCCAAGGAAGCGGTGCAGTCACTGTCCCCGACAGCGTTCAAGAAAGGTGTAGACGAAGCACTTAGGGACATGGTTTAGCAGGAGGTGATGGTGCTAATGTGTTTACAAATGGAGTCGATGATCTTCAAGGTCTTTTCTAACCATAGTGATTCCATGACTGCAGGCCGAGCGGAGCCGCATGTCCCCCCTGCTCTGGGCCTCGCTCACCAGCTCCAGCACCGCGGGGCCACCACCATATTGCTGTGGAAAGGGGTGACGGTGACTTGCCCACGATGGGGGCTCCATGGCAGACCCGGGGGGCTCCCAGAGCTCAGGGACAGCGGCCCAGGCCCTGCTGTGTACCCGCTCCGGGCCACGTCAGCGCCCGCGGGAGAGGGTTTCGCTTCCCTTTCTCGGGCGCTCGGGGCCGCGCGTGTTCGGCTCCGATTGGGCCGGCGTGGGGTAAATTTAGCCTGGGGACGCCCCGGCACGGCGGCCCAGCTGCGCGGGGCCCAGCTGGGAAGGGCTGGGGTGGGTTTTTCACCGTTTCGATGTCGTTCTCAATCAGGGAAACGCTGCCCGGCCTGTTCCTGGAAGTCGCGGGCCCAGAAATGGCCCTTGCTCCCTCCTGGCCCCGCTGCGGCCTCAGCGTGGCCGCCGAGGTGCCCTGTGCGGCGAGGGACCCAGCTCCCCTCGCTGGCACCGTGAGGGCCGTGTGGAGGGTGACGCGGGCCAGGGCGGCAGCTGCTCTGGATGGTGCAGGGCCAACATGGTCCCTCTGCACCCCCAAAGCAAATGTGGGGCCTCGTCCCCACAAGGACAAGGTGGGACAGCGCCAGGGGTCCCACTGGACCTGGCTTTTCCATATGCCCGGTCTCAGGGCCTGAGGATTCCAGCACCAGCTTCCCCGTGGCCCCGATCTCCCCATTGCACCAGGATCCCCACAGCACCAAGCTTCCCGCTACACCAAGCTCCCCATGGCACAGCTTCCCTGGAGCACTGAGCTCCCCACATCAACACACTCCCCACTGCCCTGGGAGCCCCCCAGTACAGAGCAGCCCAGGGCTGTGAGCTCCCTCGGGCACTGAGATCCTCACAGCACTGGGAGCCCCCCAGTACAGAGCCCCCCAGCTCCCTATGGCACTGAGCTCCCCACAACACCGGGATCCCCACTGTACCTAGTCTCTGACAGCCTCGACTACCCATGGCCCGGTCTCCCATTGCACTTGGCTCCTGTGGCCCTGGGATCCTCTCTGCACCGAGGTGCCCATGGGCGCCAGGGGATTTCATGCTGTGGCCCTGTGCTACAGAGGGTCTGCGATGGCAGCGGAGCCGGGCCACGCTGCTGCCCTCGGGGCTGGGAAGTGCTGCTTGGGTTTGGCCGTGGCCCAGTGGCCACAGTGTTTCTGCAGCCCCTGCTGTGAGCACAGGAGTCCTGCTGGGGCAAGGCAGCACGCAGGGCAGACCTGGACACTTTGGGGTGAAAGTCGGGGGTTTGCACGGCCTTTCCCAAAGCCTGTGGAGGAGGCAGCTCTCTGGGCACAGGTGTATGGGGACAGGATCAGGCCTGGGGTCAGGCTGCACCTTTCCGAGTCGCCAGCATTGCTGCAGCTCCCTGCATGACCCCAGGGGCTGCAGGCACCGTGGAGGCCATGCAGCCTCCCAAAGCAGCCCAGCCGCCAGCCCTGTGCCGCAGCGGGGCGTCCCCCGGCCGGCCGGCTCCCCGCACTCCCGCGGCCCTGCCTCCCGCCCGCTCGTCTCTGGGGCTATTCTTAGCGCCGGGCTCTTGCTTTCGAGTTTCAGCCCTGCTGCGTGCAGGAAACGCAGCTATTTGCACCTCGCAGCTGCGCCCGCGCGCTGCCGGAAACCCCCGCTCCGCCTGTGCCACGTCGCCCTGTGCTCTTCTGCTTGCACCAAGGAGGTTTCAGCAGCCTCCGCGGTGAAACCTGCCTGCCCGACTTCGGTTGGGGATACGTGGCCACTTCTGTGCATGTCCCCGTCACCACTGCGGGAACTGGCCCCAGGTGTCACCTCTAAGGCTGCCTGGGTGTTCCATAGGCACGAGTGTCTGGTGACAGCAGAACCTTTGGTGTCACCACTGCAAAGGTGCCCATGTCCCCCAGCCCCAGTGTCCCGCACTTGCTCCCTCCTTCCCTGCAGCTCCAGGATGTTGGCTGCAGCCAGTTTCCACCCTGGCAGGTGTTCCTTGCTCCAGAGCTACCCTGCAATTGATATGAAATTAATTGCAAAATGGAAAAAAAAAATGGCTGTTTAATTTTGCACCAGAGGACACTACAAAGAGCGAGAGCTCCAGCTGGGAGAACACTCTCAAGTTTTGCTTTTACTCGGAAGACTCAATAATTAGCAAAAGCCCCCGAGATTGGTGACAGGGCCAGTGGTTTTACCCGTGCATAGGGGCACGGTGGCAGCTTTCGGGGTGGTGAGGGCAGCGCGGCTGGGGCTCAGTGTGGGAGCCCGGTGATGTGACCCGTCTCACGGTGGGGAAGTGCCTGGCCCTGCAACATGCAGCTACAAAGCACCGCTCACAGCACGGCTTCCAAAGGCAGCTTTCAAGTTTTGCTTAAAAGGCTCATTATGGGTAAAAGTGAATGTGACTGCATGGCCTGAATCTCCCCCTCGCTGTTGGAGGCCAGGGAATACGTATCCTGGAGGAAATGGGGCAACTGATGTATAATTCAGCAGCTAGTCCTTGCTGGATTACTGCATATGAAGACAATTTAGCAGAACCTTTTAATCAATAATTAGCAAGGCCTCCTCCTCCTCATGGGAACCCAGGGTCCTGGGCACTGCTTTCCCAAACGACATCAAAGCTGTGGAGCGGCAGTGACTCGCACCACTGCAAAGGCACAGACCGGCAGGGCAGGGCGCCCCAAAGCAGGTCCTGGGCACCCAGCAGCCGCAAGCAGGGAGCACTGATGGCACGAGCCCGGCTTGCACAGCACGTTCCAGCTCATGTGAGGGACATCCAGGCAGTGTTCAGACCTCCTACAGGGCTGGCCCAGGCAGCCATCCTCACCCCAACTCCAAAACACATCTCTGGTGGGGTACAAAGAAGTGGTGCCACCAAACGCGGAGTTTTCCATGTTATGCACTGATTCATTTCAGTTCAAATTGCTGCCTAAGGAGGCATGTTGCCAAATGCTGTCATCAATAATTACTGAGGCTTCAGCATGTTGAGCAGGAAGGAACAAGAAGAGCCTCTGCTTTTGAATGTGATCCCAATGGTGCAGTTGCTCTTCTCTGTGGCAGAGCAGCTCTGCTCCAGCAAAACCACATCAGTGTGGCCAGGAGCTTATTCAGGCTCCATATTTCATCCCATTTCCTTCTCAGGTCTAAGGCTTAGGGACCAGGACCTGAGCAAGGACCAATTTCCTTACCAAGAAGCAAAGAGCCGCTCTGAGGAACATAAACCCAAGTTTTCAAACTAGGCTACAATTGCCAGGACTGTGGTCTGTGTCCTGGCAAAGTGTAAGTAAAGACCCAACAACTGAGAAAATCCCCTGAAGTGCTCCTGGGCAAACACCAGAGTCCTCCAAGTCCCCCAAATGGGACAAGGTCCTTAATGCTGGGCTTAGTGCCTGTCCCCAAAACGACAGCAGAGCCCAGCCGGCCACCGAGTCCAATTTACCAGTGGGGCTGGAGAGATTGTGAGGAGTTGAGCGACTTACCCAGGACGTTCAACTGGGTCCCCGCGCCGAAAAGAGCATCAGCATAAGCACTACCAGCAGAATGAGTATCCTCAAAAACCTCCAGACCAGTTGCTGCAGTAGTGCCCATGCTCTGGGCCTCCAAAGATGTGACGGGATGCACATGGTGGGATGGACACTGTGGGATGGGTGCAATGAAACATAGATGCCATGATGTACATGTCAGGGGGCAGATGCCTTAAGAGATGGTGTTGAATGGAGGTTCCCTGGTCAGTGTGGCAGGATGGAAGTGCCCCAAAGCATGGACCAGGCTGTCAGTGCCCAACGGATGGAGCAGGATGGTTGCATGTGAGATGTAGATGCCCTGGTGGATGTAGAAGGGTGGCGGTGCCCAATGGACATACTGAGAGGGATGCCTCAGCGTAAGTGGAAGCTGCATCTCCCACAGGTCCAGGGTATAAATGGTGTAAGTTCCTTAACAGACAACAGGCCGTTGTTCTGGCAACTGCCATGGCCCTTCCTGAGGAGCTTGGCTTGGAGTCGGCTGGAGATAATGAATGTTTTTTTAAAGGATTACAGGCTTTCTCCACAGGTCTGTCTGGTCCTTGTTAAGGATGACAGACGTGCTCCTCAGGTCTAAGGCTTAAGGACTTGGACTTGCACAAGGACTAATTTCCTTAGAAAGGAGCAAAGAGCCTCTCTGAAGAACCTGAGCGCAAATCTCTGACAGAGATCGTGAGTGCCAAGACTGAGGTCGCAGTCCTGGTGACCTGGGCAAACGTAAAGACCCACTAACTGAGAAAACACCCTGAAGTGCTCCTGGACACACACCAGAGTCCTCCAAGTCCCCCGAGAAGGGACAAGGTCCTGAACGCTGCGCTTAGTGCCTGTCTCCACACTGACATCCGAGTCCAGCCCTCCACCGAGCCGAGAAAGAAGTCCCCAAATTACCGAAAATCGATGACAGAAATGACCCAAAGTCCCAGTGTGAGGAGTTGAGCGACTTACTCAGGACGTTCAACTGGGTCCCCGCGCCGAAACCATCAGCAGCAGTACTACCACCACCAGCAGCATCACCAGCAGCAGCAGCAGTATCAGCAAGATGAGTATCTTCAAAGACCTCCAGCCCAGCTGCTGCAACAGTGCCCACACTCTGGGCTTCCAGGCATGTGATGAGATGGATATGGCCGGATGGACATAGTGGGACTTAGGTGCCCTGATGTACATGTCAGGAGGCAGATGCCTTGAGAGATGCTGTGAAATGGAGGTTCCTGGTCAAAAGTGCCTCAAAGCATGGACCAGGCGGTCAGTGCCCAACGGATGGAGCAAGATGGTTGCATGTGAGATGTAGATGCCCTGATGGATGTAGAAGGGTGGAGGTGCCCAATGGACATAGTGAGAGGCCTCAGCGTAAGTGGAAGCTGCATCTCCCACAGGTCCAGGGTATAAATGGTGTAAGTTCCTCAACAGACAACAGGCC
>NW_020455204.1:2393681-2411719 GCF_003342845.1 Nothoprocta perdicaria | reverse complement strand
CTCACAAGGACTGATTTCCTTAGAAAGGAGCAAAGAGCCTCTCTGAAGAACCTGAGCACAAGTCTCTAATAGAGCTTGTGAGTGCCAGGATTGGGATCACAGTCCTTGGCAAACGTAAAGACCCACTAACTGAGAAAACACCCTGAAGTGCTCCTGGGCACACGCCAGAGTCCTCCAAGTCCCCCGAGAAGGGACAAGGTCCTGAACGCTGCGCTTAGTGCCTGTCTCCACACCAACAGCCGAGTCCAGCCCTCCACCGAGCCCAGAAAGAAGTCCCCAAATTACCGAAAATCGATGACAGAAATGACCCAAAGTCCCAGTGGAGAAGGAAAGGTTGTGAGGAGTTGAGTGACTTATCCAGGACGTTCAACTGGGTCCCTGTGCCAAAAGCAAAAGCAGGAGCACCACCAGCACCAGTAGCAGTACCAGCAGAATGAGTATCTTCAAAATCTCCAGCCCAGTTGCTGCAGCAACTCTGGGTATCCAGGGATGTGGTTGGATGGACATGGTAGGATGGATGTAGTCGGACTTAGGTGCCTGATGTACATGGCAGCAGGGAGATACCTTGAGAGATGCTGTGAAATGGAGGTTCCTGGTCAGTGTGGCAGGATGGAAGTGCCCCAAAGCATGGACCAGGCTGTCAGTGCTCAAAGGATGGAGCATGATGGCTGCATTGAGACACAGATACCCTGATGGATGTAGTGGGCTGGAGCTGCCCAATGGACATAGTGAGAGGGATGCATGCGGATAATTGCAACCTCACCTTCACAGAGTCAGGGTATAAGTTGTCCAACAATCAATGTTGGCTTTGCTCTTATCCATGATTTCATTGAGGGATGCCAGGAAGAGTTTTACACTGTGGGGATACCTTGAAATGACCTGTGGGAGAGCACGATAGTGGGGTTAAAAAGAGGGAGATGGAATTAGAGGGAGGCACGAAGACCTTTAAAATGTGCTCACAGGAGTGACATGGAAACTCCTGCTTCTCCTGTGATTAACAGTTTATGATTTACCAGTGCCATATACTTGCAAATAACATAGATAATATATATGCAACATAATAAATACATGTGTTATTTTTAGATAATCCACCTTACACAATGTTATCCATAATATTTACCATATATAATATTGATTTGCTATAAACCTATTTTTTCTTGGTTATACTTTTAAGTCTATATGTATAAAAGTGTGTCTGCAACCAAATGCAAAATATGGTCTAATTATTCCAGTATTGGCTGGCTGATTCTCTGAACCAAACCCTGTTGTTTATTCTTTCATGCCTCTCTTCTCTTATCTCCAGACTTCAACCCCAGCCAGCCCTGTTTCCTGACCCGTTCTGCTCTTAGGCACCAGCAGATCTAGCTCAATAAAATGCACAACTAAAAGTGCCAGGACCAAGACCCATAAAGGAAGTTTGTTCTTTCTCACACAGCTTGGTTGCCTCTGTGATATCTAACATTATACACGAGAAAACTGAGTGAACCTCCTCCCACAAAGAGCGTTGCACTAAAGAAACTGGTCATCTACATGTTCTCTTCCTTCTTCTCCCTAGCCCCAGTCCTTTGGCTCTGACTTTTTTGTGCCTCTTTCTTTCAAAGATCATGGACATCAAAGGACAAAGATTCTTTTCATCACCTTTGCACAGCTCACTTCTGTTAATGCACAGCTAGGATTGCTGGGACCAAGACCGATAAAGGCCAAAGGCAAAAATGTCAAAGGAGAAAGATCATTTTCATCACCTTTTCCTCAGATCCATCAACATTTTCCACCACTCTTAATGAAGAAAAATGAAAACCCAAACCGTTCTATATGCCCCCGCTGAAGAGCTCTGTCCAGGAGCACCAGGACATGTCCTTCTGCTCCCCAAGGAGGTCTGCACCCGGGCCCAAGAGCACTCTCTGTCCTTCAGCTGCCCTCTGACAACTGCCATGGCCCTTCCTGAGGAGCTTGGCTTGGAGTCGGAGGGAGAAAATGTCTGGTCCTTGTTAAGGATGACAGACGTGCTCCTCAGGTCTAAGGCTTAGGGACTTGAACCCGCACGAGGACTAATTTCCTTAGAAAGAAGCCAAGAGCCTCTCTGAAGAACCAGAGCCCAAGTCTCTGACAGAGGTGGTGAGTGCCAGGACTGGGATCACAGTCCTGGGCAAACGTAAAGACCCACTAACTGAGAAAACACCCTGAAGTGCTCCTGGRCMCACRCCAGAGTCCTCCAAGTCCCCCGAGAAGGGACAAGGTCCTGAACGCTGCRCTTAGTGCCTGTCTCCACACYGACAGCCGAGTCCAGCCCTCCACCRAGCCCAGAAAGAAGTCCCCAAATTACCGAAAATCGATGACAGAAATGACCCAAAGTCCCAGTGTGAGGAGTTGAGCGACTTACCCAGGACGTTCAACTGGGTCCCCGCGCCGAAAGCAGCATCAGCATAAGCACTACCAGTACCAGTATCAGCAGGATCAGTATCTTCAAAAACATCCAGCCCAGTTGCTGCAGTCATGGCCACACTCTGGGCCTCCAGAGACGTGGTTGGATGGACGTAGTGGGGCTTAGGTGCCATGATGTACATGTCAGGGGGCAGATGCCTTGAGAGATGCTGTGGAAGGGAGGTTTCCTGGTTGGTGTGGCAGGATGGAAGTGCCCCAAAGCATGGACCAGGCTGTCAGTGCCCAATGGATGGAGCAAGATGGCTGCACTGAAGTGCAGGTGCCCTGGTAGATGTGCTACATATATACATGTATGTCTGCAACCGAATGCAACTCTGTGTGGGAACTGTCACAGCCCTTCCTGAGGAGCTTGGCTTGGAGTTGTACAGAGATAATGTCTGGTCCTTGTTAAGGATGACAAACCTGCGCTTCAGGTCTAAGGCTTAGGGACTTGAACCCGCACAAGGACTAATTTCCTTAGAAAGAAGCCAAGAGCCTCTCTGAGGAACCTGAGCCCAAGTCTCTGAAATAGGCCACATGTGCCAGAACTGAGGTTAATATCCTGGGCAAAAGTGAAGACCCACTAACTGAGAAATACCCTGAAGTGCTCCTGGGCACTTGCTGGAGTCCTCTGAGTCCTGTGAGATGGGATCAGGTCCTGAATGCTGCGCTTAGTGCCTGTCTCTACACTGACAGCCGAGTCCAGCCTTCTACCAAGCCAAGTCCCCAAATTACCGAAAATCGATGACAGAAATGTCCCTATTTCCTGGTGGAGAAGGAAAGATTATGAGGAGTTGAGCGACTTACCCAGGACGTTCAACTGGGTCCCCGCGCCGAATTCACCAGTTGCTGGGTAAGAATTTCCAAAGCCATCAGCCCAGTTGCTGGCACAGTGCCCATATCCTGTGTTCTCAAAAACACGGTGGGTCATGTCCACGTGGATGCACAGGAATGGAGGGGCACCAATAGCCCTGGTAGGATGGAGGTGTCCTCTTCTCTGTGCCTGGACTGAGGTGCCTCTATGGTTAGACATGGCAGGACAGGGATGCTCTGATTTATTTACCCACGGATGGAGCAAAATGGATGCATCAGCAGGGAAGTGCCCTGAGGTCTGCAGTGGGCTGGAGATATCCAATTAATGTAGTGGGGTGGTTATGTTGAGATTTAGGTGGCATAATCAATGCTTCAAGATGGATGCAGTGGGATGAAGATCCCGCAATGGGCATGGTGGAGAGGATGCATGGAGGAGAAGCCCTCTTGGCTGCAATGGCATCAAGGTGGAAGTGGTAGTATGGCTGCAGCAGGAGAGCTGCAACATGCTTGATATGTCCTGACAGACTCGGCGTTGTAGAATGGTGCATTAGGGAGGGCTGTGCATCCTTGATGGAGGAACCAGGGTAAAATTCAGGGTCTTGCCGGGAGAGGAGAGCATTAGCCTAGCGGCGTGGAGCTGCAGGTGCATCGCCTACCCTGTCATGGCTGCCTTGTGCTTGATAGGCACCAACCTTCCTGCCTGCTGCAGAGGTAACGTTAACCCCAAGAAAAAGGGATCACAGAATCACAGAATGTTTAAGGTTGGAAGGGACCTCTAGAGATCATCTAGTCCAACCTTCCTGCTCCAGCAGGGACACCTGGAGCAGGTGGCACAGGGGTGTACCAGTGGCGCAGGGGATCTGGGGACACAGCAGCTGGTGCAGGCCCAGGGGTCACCTGCCTGGACTAGGCTTTGGCAGGACGCTGCTGATCCACATGGCTCCATGCCATGGTGCACAGGGACATGCTGTGCTCAGGGTCACACGGGAGGGGACAGCCAAGATGCCAGGCTCTGCTGGGTCCTGTGGAGAGAGGGCAACAGAAGCCCTGGCCACCACCTGGGCAGCTCCCTGGGCCACTGGCACTGACATGAGCCCATGTGTGCTGGAGCCCATGGGCACCAGTTGCAGCTCCAGCACAGCAGGAGCAGGCTTTGCTCCTGGCCCATGCCCAGCACGGGGAACGCAGGAGGCTCCCGCAGAGCTCCTGCCCAGGGCACGTGGGCGCTGGGCTGCATCGTGCACAGTCACGCGCTTGCAGCAGGGCCTGGCCGCTGAGGCATTCTGCAGCGGACAGACGAGCTTCCCCACCAGCACCTGGTGTGTCGGCACCAGGGGAGGCCAAGCTCTGTGCTAGGGCTGGGGTGAGCACAGGGCCTCATTCATCTTGGCCTTGCAGAGGAGCAGCTGGTGGCCACGTTCACAGGAGGGTTTTGTTCCTGCTCTGGCAGAAGTTGTCACAGCCCAGGCTGCAGCAGACGAGTCCCATGGGGCTGCAGCCCCAGCACAGGCAGCCTGAAGGCCACGTAGGACAGTGCCAGTGCTGGGGTCCAATCAGGAGGTCGTGACAGGCTGGGAGCTGCTGGCCACATGGAGACCAGGACACAGCAGTGGCCTCTCCTCCAGCCACGCTGAGGCTGGCCCTGCAGCAGGGCACGGGGACACGGCGCCTCAGGAGCAGCCAGCGCATTTGGCAACACCCTCCCACCCTGCAGCGGCTCCCCTGGGGCCTCCCGCACTTGGATTGCCCGTTGGGGGCTGCATGGCACGTGGAGGAAAGGGAGGGCACAGCCTCGCAGCCCCCGGGGGCCACGAGCCGAGTGGTCATAGGAGAAGAACCCTAGGCAGGGACATGGACAGGCAGCACTCAGCCCTTGGGCCACGCTGGCAGCGGGATCCCCACCCCATGTTCAACCAAGGAGGCGAGACAGAGACGCAGATGCAGAACCAGCGCTAGTTCAATGTCTGTGTTTATTAGGATGACTTCAGAGTAGGGGGACAAGTGAGGGGGGCAGAGAGCCCGGGCACAGGGGGACAGCAGGGACCTGTGCCGGAGGAGAGCTGCTTCCACCAGCAGCCATGGGGAGGGACAGACATGGAGATGTGAGTGTGGAAGGGGATGAGGAGAGGGGATGGTGGAGCTCCTGGTGTGTTAGACAGGGCACTCCGATCTCTTGATGACCTTCTCGATTTTCTTGCTGTTGTGCGTGACCTCGCAGGTGTATGTTTCGTGGCTCTTCCATTCGCTGGCAGATAGTGACAGGTAGCTGCTGCCCATGTACTTGTTGTTGCTCTGCTTCTGAGGCTTGGGGGTCTCCACGTCAGTGGTGCGGGTGGTGCCATCAACCTTCCAGACAACAGTCGCAGAACCAGGGTAGAAGTCGGCTAGCAGGCACACCAAGGTGGCCTTCTGCTTTGAGTTGATCTCCTCAGAAGATGGAGGGAAGAGGTATACATCAGGGGTGGCCGTAGGCTGACCTGCAGTGGGGAGAGAGAGACACCAGGGTTAAGGAGAGACACAAACATGGTGGCAGGTTGGTCTACCACGGCACATCGCTGCACCATCAAGCATCAGCAAGACCTCCTTGTCCCCAGATGCCAACAGGGGTGTCAGCTTGTTCCGCAGCGCTGGGGTGACCTGGACGGGCCAGGCAGCAGTGCCAAGGCTGCGGACAGTCCCAGGCAGCCCTGGCCGCCGGAACCAGGAAACTCTGTTTTCCCCACAAGTGACGTCTTATGATTTATAATTGCCATACACTTGAAAATAACATATATAGCATATATGCAACATTATACATACGTATACATGCTATTTTTAAATAATACATTCAACATTATGTAATGTTATTCATCATAAACACAATGTATAATTCATATTTTCTATATGCCTAGTTTTTCATAATTGTATTTTTTGGCTACATATATATATATATATATATAGGGCCATATAGATATATATACACACACAGTTTATATGTGTATGTATATATAAAAATATATATTACTTTCATATATATATTTTTAATTATATATATAATTATATACAAACTTTTTTTGTGTGTGTGTATACACACACACACACACACATACAAAGCATGCATGTGAATGTATATCTACAACCAAACACAGAATTTGGACTAATCTTTCTAATCTTTCCACTTTTAGCTCTCTGATTCTCTGACACAAACCTTGTTCTTTCTTCCTTTCTTTCTCTGTGGCTGTCTTCTCTTATCTCCAGACTTCAACCCCAGCCAGCCCTGTTTCCTGACCCGTTCTGCTCTTAGGCACCAGCAGATCTAGCTCAATAAAATGCACAACTAAAAGTGCCAGGACCAAGACCCATAAAGGAAGTTTGTTCTTTCTCACACAGCTTGGTTGCCTCTGTGATATCTAACATTATACACGAGAAAACTGAGTGAACCTCCTCCCACAAAGAGCGTTGCACTAAAGAAACTGGTCATCTACATGTTCTCTTCCTTCTTCTCCCTAGCCCCAGTCCTTTGGCTCTGACTTTTTTGTGCCTCTTTCTTTTAAAGATCATGGACATCAAAGGACAATGATTATTTTCATCACCTTTTCCACAGAATAAGCAACATTTACCTTTAATGTAGAAAAAAATAATTTAAAAATAATTAAATTTTAATTAAAAAAATAATTTTAAATTATTTTTAATTTAAAAAAAATCTACCTTTAATGTAGGGGAAAAAAAAAAAACCTCAAAAAAGAAAACACTCTCAATGCCCCCGCTGAAGAGCTCTGTCCAGGAGCACCAGGACATGTCCTTCTGCTCCCCAAGGAGGTCTGCACCGTGCCCAAGAGCACTCTCTGTCCTTCAGCTGCCCTCTGACAACTGCCATAGCCCTTCCTGAGGAGCTTGGCTTGGAGTCGGCTGGAGATAATGTCTGGTCCTTGTTAAGGATGACAGACGTGCTCCTCAGGTCTAAGGCTTAAGGACTTGAACCCRCACAAGGACTAATTTCCTTAGAAAGAAACAAAGAGCCTCTCTGAGGAACCAGAGCCCAAGTCTCTGACAGSGGTCATGAGTACCAGGACAGGGGTCACAGTCCTGGGCAAACGTAAAGACCCACTAACTGAGAAAACACCCTGAAGTGCTCCTGGACCCACGCCAGAGTCCTCCAAGTCCCCCGAGAAGGGACAAGGTCCTGAACGCTGCGCTTAGTGCCTGTCTCCACACCGACAGCCGAGTCCAGCCCTCCACCGAGCCCAGAAAGAAGTCCCCAAATTACCGAAAATCGATGACAGAAATGACCCAAAGTCCCAGTGTGAGGAGTTGAGCGACTTACCCAGGACGTTCAACTGGGTCCCCGCGCCGAAAACACCACACAGTGATTTGGGGCTGTACAAAAACCCCCAGTCCAGCTGCATGTGTGGTTCTTATCCTCTGTGTTCCCAAGAATGTAGTAGGATGGAGATGGTAGGAAGGATGTTCCTTGATGGATAGAACACGATAGATACATCGGGATGGAGATCCCTCAATAGATGAAGTGTGAATAGAGGTGCCCCACTATATGCATCTGAATGGATGCAATTTCCAAAGCTGCTGGGGGCAACATCAGCGCAGTTACGTCCTGCCAGTGATCAGCGGGCAATGGATAATCCAGGAGTCTCCCACCACATTCATGCCTGCAGGCTAGAAAGCTCTGAGTTCTGTCAGTGCTCACTGAGTCACGGTGGGGCCATGGCACTGGAGCATCCCGCTGGGGACTCATGAGCATTTCCCCTACGGGCACCAGCATTTCAGCACCGTCAGAGACGGAGCTCTGTGCTGGGGTGAGCAGAAGGGCTCTATGAACCACTGCTGTCTCCAGGGAGCAGCCCTGGGGACACCTGCTGAGGGTGAGGGGACATCCCTCCAGAGCAGGTAGCAGCTGGAGGCCACAGTCACAGCACATTTTTATTTCTGCTGGAGCAGATACCAGCAGCAGACACAACTATTAAAGTGTTCTGGCCCTTGGAGATGGAGCTGCTGCTCCTGGCTCGCTGCCTTGGCTGCCCCACGAGCAGCCAGAGACTCCTGGTCATGCCATCATGCTCACCTGGGCATCTCTGTGCCACAATCATGCGGGGGACCTTCCTGCCAAGGGGCACAGGCAGAGATGGGAAGCCGGGGGGATGGACATATTGGGATGGAGGTGTTTAGCTTAGAGAAAATGAGTTCTTGAGATGTTAAATTTAAATAGCACCCACTTAAACTTAAAAATATTTAGGCAGTGTGGTTTGTGCAAGTGGTTACAGAAAGATGCAGAGGCAGTTGGGTTTTGGAAGATAACTAGAGATGGGCCTGTCCTCCATGGGCTGTGCACAGGAAATGCACATTACTCACACCAGAAGCGTTTGCAGGAAATAGAGACCATCAGTGAATCTTGCAAGTCATTAAAAAGGAAACAATGCATAGAAAATTTTGTGGTTCGAGGAACTTCCAGTTTCAGAAGTTCACTTCTCCGCTGGGAAGGCCTAGGCACAGCTGAAAAAGGTGAAAGTTGGCAAAAACTCATTGAAATCCTTTATGCAAAAGAGAACCCCACAAGCATGGCGGTTACCAGCTAAAACCAGCACTAGCTGCCGAGGGGACCAGTGCTGCTCTCACTGTGCCGGCCCCAGGGCTGCAGCTGGTCACCAGCAAAGCTTTGCCACCAGCAATGCAGGACAGCACAAGGGCTGTGGTGGGGACATGTGTGCCCATCGTGAAGAAGGCAGCAGACACTGCTCAGTGGTCCCTGAAATGAGGGGTTTGTGCCACATTTTCCCATTGCCTGGCATAACGGCAGGAGCATCACTGCTGCTATAAGAGCTCGCACAGTAA
The DNA here is from genome assembly GCF_003342845.1 of Nothoprocta perdicaria. NCBI lineage: Eukaryota > Metazoa > Chordata > Aves > Tinamiformes > Tinamidae > Nothoprocta > Nothoprocta perdicaria. Next base: position 2,402,662 of record NW_020455204.1, on the reverse strand, counting down.
AAACGAGCCTGATCCTCAGCTTAGGCCCTAGAGATGAATAACAGGGCTATGGAGCTGCTATGTGGTGGTGACAGGCACAACCCTGGGTCACTAGAGCAGGGCACAGCCTTGGGCAGAGCGGGGCAGCACGGGGAGGGCTGCGGTCCGGACACGTGCAACCTTCTCAAGAGGAAAACAGACACAGTTCAGCAGCGATGGAGGGAGGTTTGTGTCACACTTCCCCGTTGCTTGGTGCCACTGTGGCAGCAGCACTGTTACCACAGTAATAGACGGCCTCGTCCTCGGCTTGCACCCCAGTGATGGTTAAAGTGTTCGAGGAGCCAGACTTCGAAGCGGAGAATCTCACCGGGATGCCCGAGGGTCTCTTGTCGTTCTGATAGATCACAACGACTGGGGCACCACCAGGTTTCTGCTGCCACCAGGCATAGTAGCTGCCGCTACCAGAGCAGGTGATGGTGGCGGTGCCTCCGGGGGACACGTCCACCGAGGCCGGCTGAGTCACTGCTGCCTGGACCAGGGATCCTGCAGAGGGAGAGGAGAGAGGGCAGAGAGCGGCGGGTCAGCAAGTGCGGCAGCAGCAGAGCCCCCCGCGCAGCGCGATGCCCCCGGCCCTGGTGCCCGCAGGCCGCGCACCCCCCGGCTGCCCAGGGCACCTGAGCCGTGGGCGAGCAGCGCCAGGAGGAGAGGGGCCCAGGCCATGGCGCGATGCCTCCAGCTGCGCGTCCCCACGCCGACGGGCTCTGCCGCCGACCCCCTGCTCCCTATAAAGCCCCGCGCGCCCGCGGCTCGGCCCCTCCATGCAAATCCGCCCCGCGCGCCCCAGAGCTGCACGCGCCTCCTCCCCGCCCCACGGTATCCGCAGTGTGGCCTTTCCGGGGTCGGAGAGCACAGACACGTTCCACATACTTGCCAAAACCCAGGCACCGGTAGGACACCCATCCCCAGACCCACATGGGCAGAGCAGGGCCAAGGAGCCCCTGCCAGTCTTCAACTGCTGCCACACGGAGCCCGGGGTCCCCTTGATCCAGGCTGGGCTCTTGCTGGCGGCCACGGCTCTGTGCTCAGACTGCAAAGCAGAGCTCCTGCTGCCTCCCAAGGAGGGCCCAGGGCTCCTGTCTCATGGCCACCCTGGAAAACAACCCCAAGATGCAGCAGTTCACCCACCTCAGTCATCACTCAACAACCTTGAGCACCTTGCAGCACCCAGTGTTCCCCATGGACTCACACCACTGCACTTGGGGCACTGCACATCACTCCTTAGGGCACTGCAAGGTTCCTGCTGGTATCAGCCTTAATCTATCAACCCCTGGAGCCAGTGATTTGGGCAGTCTGTCCTGGGCACAGGGACACCTGGGTTGCTCAGTGAAACGAGCTGCAAGCAGGGCGATGAGGCAGGCGCTCCCACTGCCCACGTGCAGAGCACGGGGCTCAGCAAGGGCTGCCAAACCGGCAGGTTCCGGCCACGTGCACCCACGTCAGCTCTGATGCTGCAGTGTCACCCTCAGAGAGGAGCTCAGCCTGAAGGAGCAGACAAAAGGCACGCTTTTCCCAAGGAAGTCTGCAGCTCCACACACTGCCGCACCGCAGCCCCTGTGCCTCCCTTTGGTCAAGGGAGGGGATCCTGCCCCTCTACCAGCTCTGGTGAGGCCGCACCTGGAGCATTGGGGGCAGTTCTGGGCTCCCCAGTATGAGGGACGTGGAGCTTCTAGAGACCGTCCAGTGGAGGGCAACAAAGATGATTAAGGGACTGAAACATCTCTCATATGAGGAGAGACTGAGTGAGCTGGGCCTGTTTAGCTTGGAGAAGAGAAGGCTGAGAGGGGATCTGATTAACATGTGCAAGTACATGAAGGGAGATTGCAGGGAGGAAGGGGCCAAGCTCTTCTCAGTAGTGGCCAGTGACAGGACAAGGGGTAACGGGTGTAAGGTGAAACACAGGAGGTTCCATCTCCATGTGAGGAAGAACTTCTTTACTGTGAGGGTGACCGAGCCCTGGAACAGGCTGCCCAGGGAGGCTGTGGAGTCTCCTTCTCTGGAGGTCTTCAAAACCCGCCTGGATGCCGCCCTGTGCCCCGTGCTCTGGGTGTCTCTGCTGGAGCAGGGGGTTGGACTAGGTGATCTCTAAAGGTCCCTTCCAACATGAACCATTCTGTGATTCTGTCCCTCAGACCGGCCTTAGGGAGAGCACCAGGCTGTGACTGCGCCCGTCACTGCTGCACTGACGGCCTCACCCTGAGCATCCCCGACACGCGAGGCCCCTTTCTCCTGCTGCCCAGCCAACCCTGAGCTCCCTCCCTGCAGCTCAGAGCCAGGCCAGACCCTAGGGCCTCACGGCCAGGCTGGGCTCTCCTGCCCATGCTCACCCAGGGACGTGGTGGCTGGAGGCCTCGAGGCCAGGGCAGAGGCTGCCGGAGGCCGCAGCCCCAGTGCGGCAGCTCAGCGCGAAGGCGCGAGGCCAACGGGCAGCAGATCCCAGCACCAGCGGGGCCCTGGCAGAGCTGTGCGGGCAGGAGGGCAGGGAGGGCACCCACAGGGCCCCGGCCACCGGCCTGGCCCTGCAGGACACCTCAGCCCTGCAGGAGACAGGGCCCCGCTGGGCCCCACCAGCCTGGGCTCTCTTCCTTCCTCCCGAGTGACCGTGTTGGGCACAGGCTGAGGGAACTAGAGCCGGGCAGAGGCCTGTGCAGAGGGGGAGTGTGGGGAGGGCTGCGGTCGGGAGCTGTGCGACCATCACACAGGGAAAAGAGACACTGTTCACTGGTCCATGAGATGGCAGGAGGTTTATGTCACACTTCCCCATTGCTTCGTGCCACTGTGGCACCAGTATAGCTACCAGCATAGCTACCACAGTAATAGACGGCTTCGTCCTCGGCTTGCACCCCAGTGATGGTTAAGGTGGCCGTGGAGCCAGACTTGGAACCGGAGAATCTCGCAGGGATGCCCGAGGGTCTCTTGTCGTTGCTATAGATCACAGGGACTGGGGCACCACCAGGTTTCTGCTGGAACCAGCCATAAGCATAGCTGCTACCAGAGCAGGTGATGGTGGCGGTGCCTCCGGGCGACACGTCCACAGAGGCCGGCTGAGTCAGCGCTGCCTGGACCAGGGATCCTGCAGAGGGAGAGGAGAGAGGGCAGAGAGCGGCGGGTCAGCGAGTGCGGCAGCAGCAGAGCCCCCCGCGCAGCGCGATGCCCCCGGCCCCRGTGCCCGCAGGCCGCGCACCCCCCGGCTGCCCAGGGCACCTGAGCCGTGGGCGAGCAGCGCCAGGAGGAGAGGGGCCCAGGCCATGGCGCGATGCCTCCAGCTGCGCGTCCCCACGCCGACGGGCTCTGCCGCCGACCCCCTGCTCCCTATAAAGCCCCGCGCGCCCGCGGCTCAGCCCCTCCATGCAAATCCACTCCGCGCGCCCCAGAGCTGCACGCGCCTCCTCCCCACTGCCCGCCCCGCTCACTGCCCAGCCTGGCCACATTTTCCGCTCCGTGGCCTTTCCGGGATCGGAGAGCACAAATACATCCTATGGCCTTCTTGAAATCCAGGCACGCCATCCCCAGAGCTGCAGAGCAGCGCCAAAGAGCCTGGGAAAGCTCCGACAACTCCAACGTGGAGCCCATCAACAAGGCCACCTCCACACTCGACATCACCTCCTCTTACATGTGTTACCTGCCCCACAAGGAGTTTGGCCATTCCTGCCTCTGTGCAACACAAAATGTGCCCTGCAGAGCTGCCACTGTCCCTCGCCCTTTTCCACCAAGGCAGATACCACCTCTGGACTGCCCAGCACAAGAGAGGAGGGGTTTAGCAAAGGGCAATAAGGTGCTGGGGGTCTTGGAGCCTCTCTCATCCTGGAAAGACACTGAGGGAGCTGAGGCTGTTTAGTCTGCACAAGGGAAGGTCAGGGAGAAGCTGATCAATGCTTGTAAATACCTGATGGAGGACAAAACACAGAGTCAGGCCCTTCCCAGAGGTGTCCCAAGACAGGATGAGAAGATGTGAGAGTAAACTGAAATTCAGGGTGCTCCTTTTACATGGAAGACACAGATTCTTCTGCCCTGAAGGAGCTCAAGCCCTGGCCAAAGTGGCCCTGAGCGTCTGTGAAGCACCCTTCCCTGGAGACAGGCAAGCCACAAGGGCACGGGTCCTCTAGCACGTTCACTGCTCAATCCTGCTATGGCCAGGGTGGTTGGAGGAGACGCTGGTCACTGAGCAGCAAGTTGGATCCAATCTCAGTGACTCCAGGGCTTCCCTTGCCCAACATCTGCATTGCCCTCTTGCTCTTTACTCTTGCTTCCTTCCCCTTCCTTCTTTCACCTCGGGACCAGATTTTCAAGGCCTTTTCTCCTCTTCTGGCTACATCTACACAGTGGATACCTGGCGCCAGCCTCTGGGAACACCAGCACCCCGCTCTCATTGAACACATGCTCAGCAGGACAGGGCAGGCCTGGATGGGGCAGCTACCTCTATGGGCATCACGGACAGGACGTGCTACAGCAGCACTTGCGTCCCAAGGCGACTCACGTTCACCAGCACATTTGCTGCTCCTCCATCAGGTTCCCCACCAGCAGTGAGGAACTGAGGGGCCCTGGCACTGCAGCACATTGTCATCTCACTTCCCCTTTGCTCGATGTCATGATCATCAGCCCTACCAGTCCAGCCACCACAGTAATAGATGGCCTCGTCCTCGGCTTGCACCCCAGTGATGGTTAAGGTGGCCGTGGAGCCAGACAAGGAACCGGAGAATCGTGCAGGGATGCCCGAGGGTCTCTGGTTCTCATATATCATAGCAACCAGGGCACCACCAGGTTTTTGTTGGTACCAGCCATAATTATAGCTGCCCGTGGAGCAGGTGGTCTCAGCAGCTTGTCCCGAGGTAAAAACTCCATGGCCAGATACGGGTCAGAACTGTCTGGACCAGGGAAGCAGGAAGAGGAAGACAAAGGAGGGAGAGAGCAGGAGGTCAGCAGGTCCTGGAAGAGCTGGGCTCCTCCATGCACTGGGCAGGATGGGGCTCTGGTGCCTGCAGGCCTGGAGAAGGGGACACCTAGTGTGCCAGGCCACGAGCCCAGGCACCCCCTTATGGGGTGGCTCTGGTCAGGTCCTGTGCCCTGCCTGCTGCTGCCTGAGGGCCACACAGCTCCCCGTGGCTGAAGCCAGGCAGCCCCAAAGCTTCACTGGCCGTGGGCACCCAGCCCGTGAGGCATGTGGCATCTTGCGCACGGTAAAGCAAAGAGAGAGGCAACGGCTGATGGAAAGCAGAGGGGACACTTTGTCACAGCCTCACAGGCAGGAGACAGGCCCAAGCAAGGCCCAAGCGGAAGGGCCTGGCATGGTTCTCACCAGCCTGGGTTCTGTTCCCTGCTCTCAAGCAGTGGAAACATGGGGACGGTCACAGCCCTGTGTTCCTAGTGAAGGGGTGAGCAGGGCGATGGGCACAGACACGGGCAGCACAGGGCAGGGTGGAAAGGGCGGTTGTTGAGGCTTGTGCAACCTTCACACCAAGATACCAAACACTGTTCACTGGTCCATGCGATGGCGGGAGGTTTGTGTCACACTTCCCCATTGCTGGGGATCACCGTATAAGCACTAATGCTGCTGTCCCAGCTACCACAGTAATAGACGGCCTCGTCCTTGGCTTGCACCCCAGTGATGGTTAAGGTGCCCGTGGAGCCAGACTGGGAACCGGAGAATCTCGCAGGGATGCCCGAGGGTCTCTGATTGCTGCCATAGATCACAGGGACTGGGGCACCACCAGGTTTCTGCTGGTACCAGCCATAGCTGCTGCTGCTACCAGAGCAGGTGATGGTGGCGGTGCCTTCGGGGGACACGTCCACAGAGGCCGGCTGAGTCAGCGCTGCCTGGACCAGGGATCCTGCAGAGGGAGAGGAGAGAGGGCAGAGAGCGGCGGGTCAGTGAGTGCGGCAGCAGCAGAGCCCAGTGCCCGCAGGTCCCACCAGGCAGCTCCTTCAGAAACCAGAGCCTGGACAACACCAGACTCCAAGAACTGCCTTTCTCCAACCTCAAGGACTCCAGGTCTTCCCTTGCCCAGCACCTGCATTGTCCTCTTGCTCTGCTGTGTTTTGCTCTTGCCTCCCAGCTTTCCTGCTTTGCACATGGGGCCACCTGGACAAGGACTTTCCTGTTCCCAGGCTCCAGGTACACAGCACCACAGCAGACCATGGAGATCATGGTGGGAATTGTGGTTGGGCCCCTTGCAAACATCACATGGAGAAACTAGGCACTGTTCAATGATCATTGTAACGGGGAGAGCTTTGGGTCGCACTTCTCCAAAGCTCAATGTCAGTGTGTCACCAGCATAACCAGCAGCATTGCTAGCACAGTAATAGACGGCCTCGTCCTCGGCTTGCACCCCAGTGATGGTTAAGGTGCCCGTGGAGCCAGAGTAGGAACCGGAGAATCTCGCAGGGATGCCCGAGGGTCTCTTGTTGTTCTCATAGATCACAATGACTGGGGCACCACCAGGTTTCTGCTGCATCCAGTCAAAACCCCAGCTGCTGCCAGTCCCAGAGCACGTGATTTGGGTGCTTTTCTCTGGGAACACAGACGGAGAGGGAAGCTGAGTCAGCTCGCCTGCATGGACCAGGCACTCTGCAGAGAGCAAAAAGGGCAAGAAAAGGGGAGGTCACCAAGTGACAAAGCAGCAAAGATCCCCCAGGCAGCAGGACAGGAACGGGGGCACCATGTCCCACAGGACAGAGCACAAGGACAGATCTCCCCTGGCCCAGGAAGCAGAGAGGGATCTGCAGGGTTGAGGGCCGCTGCAGCAGAAGAGACCCGGGGCAGGGCCAAGTGGGGAGCAGAGCAGAGCCCAGCACGTCCCAGCTCAGGGGCAGTTCCAGGGGGAGCAGGAGGCACCAGCAACAACTGGGGTTGAGGGCTGGGGACAAGGCCACATGGGACCTGTGTGGGGACAGGGCTCCAGGGCAGAAAAGGCAGGACGTTCACTGATAAAGGTTGGCAGAAGAGACAGGAACCAGCACACACCCCACGTCCAAGGTATCGCCTCTTTCACTGCGGGCTTTGTCTCTCCCTTCCCCTATTGCTTGCTCTCCGACCTTGGATGGCAGTGTTCTCCCAGTCAGCACTGCAAGAGCCAGGATTTTCCTCACCCTGAGCCCCAGGGATTATGAAGGTGTTCATGGAGCCAGAAGTGGAACCGCAGAATCACACGGAGATTCTGTGATCCCCGTGATCACAGTCATCAATGGGGCACTGCAGTGCCCAGCCTGAGGGAGCAGAAAGGGATAAAGCTCCCCCAGGACACAGAGCAGCTTGGAGCTGCACACATGGCCCCAGCTGCCCGCTCTGTCCGCAGGTGGCCTTGGGCAGCAAGGGCGAACCCAGGCAGAGCCTTTGCAGCACCAGAGTCCTGGTGCCCAGGGCAGCGTGGCAGCCCCCAGACACAAGGAACCGCTCTGGCCATGGAAACAGGAGGCTCCATAGCTGTGGACGTGGCCCTGCATGGCTTGGAGGAAGGGGAAGACAGCTCTTGCCACTCTGACACTGCTGAGCTTGAGTCTCCCCTCCCCACTGCACTGGGGCACTGTGGAACCAGTACCACTACCAGCACTGTTACCACAGTAATAGACGGCCTCGTCCTCGGCTTGCACCCCAGTGATGGTTAAGGTGTTCGAGGAGCCAGACGTGGAAGCGGAGAATCTCGCCGGGATGCCCGAGGGTCTCTGGTTGTTGTTATAGATCACAGGGACTGGGGCACCACCAGGTTTCTGCTGGTACCAGCCATAGTAGCTGCCACTAGCACCAGAGCAGGTGATGATGGCGGTGCCTCCGGGGTACGTGTCCACCGAGGCCGGTTGCTGAGTCACTGCTGCCTGGACCAGGGATCCTGCAGAGGGAGAGGAGAGAGGGCAGAGAGCGGCGGGTCAGCGAGTGCGGCAGCAGCAGAGCCCCCCGCGCAGCGCGATGCCCCCGGCCCCGGTGCCCGCAGGCCGTGCACCCCCCGGCTGCCCAGGGCACCTGAGCCGTGGGCGAGCAGCGCCAGGAGGAGAGGGGCCCAGGCCATGGCGCGATGCCTCCAGCTGCGCGTCCCCACGCTGACGGGCTCTGCCGCTGACCCCCCCGGGGCTCTGCAGATCGCAGTGATGGTTTGCGTGCCACTGCAGTCATATCCAGAACAAGAGATACCTGCAGTCAGATTTAGTCCAGGCCAGGCCTAGCAGCTGCTCCTGATGACGGGAGCAGGTGATTTGGGGTGCCTGTCTCAAGGACACTCTCACAGAGGGTAGCCAAGTCCCTGCGACCTGCTCCAGGGAAGAGAGTGGGTAAAATGGGGGTGTTATTGGGTTATGCCCGCCGGGCCGCCCTGTTCAAGCGCGTCCCACAGTCACAGGCAGCTCCCAGCCCAGGGCGCCTACGGCCCAACTGAGCTGTGTCTGTAGCCAAGGCAAGAGCTCAACCGTCCCCAGTGCAAGGGCCTCCCCAAGCTCCACTCAGCCTCAGCAGCAGGGCTCACAGAGATGAAACCAAAACATCCGTTACCTCTTCCAGCCCATCCTTGGTCCAATGATGGAGTAGATCTGGAAACCCACTAGACGGTTCTACTGTCCCCATGCTGATGGGGCTCTGCTGTGGATCTCCTTCCTCTCTTTTAAATATCCATGTGCCCAGAGCTTCCCACCCCCAAAGAAATCTGTTCTCTCCTCACAAGCTTCTGAAAGACCAAGATGGTCCCACGCAGGAGCCCTAACAGATGGGCAAGCCAGGAGAAGAGGCATGGCAGGATAATGCTGGGAAGGCCATGCTGGGGACATGCAGGGCCATCATACAGGGAAACCAGACACCCTTCAGTGGTCTGTGCAGGGGTAGGAGGTTTGTGTTGCACTTCCCCAATGCTCGGTACCACCAGCATTGCTACCACAGTAATAGACGGCCTCGTCCTCGGCTTGCACCCCAGTGATGGTTAAGGTGGCCGTGGAGCCAGACTTGGAACCGGAGAATCTCGCCGGGA
>NW_020455204.1:2388888-2390856 GCF_003342845.1 Nothoprocta perdicaria | reverse complement strand
TCCTCGGCTTGCACCCCAGTGATGGTTAAGGTGGCCGTGGAGCCAGACTTGGAACCGGAGAATCTCGCCGGGATGCCCGAGGGTCTCTTGTCGTTAACATATATCACAGGGACTGGGGCACCACCAGGTTTCTGTTGATACCAGGCCTAACCATAGCCACTGCTAGCACCAGAGCAGGTGATGGTGGCGGTGCCTCCCAGGGACACGTCCACCGAGGCCGGCTGAGTCACTGCTGCCTGGACCAGGGATCCTGCAGAGGGAGAGGAGAGAGGGCAGAAGGAGCCTCTGCCCAGTGCTGCAGCCTTGAGCTCTCCCGCCCTGCACCCTTGGATGGGGGTCTGGCCCATGTGGGCGCTCTGCAGGAGATATCCAGGAGAGCTGGGGCAGCACGAGCAGGACGGTGGGCAGGGCTGCCAGCCTGCAGGCTACAGCCCTTCAGGAGGACCAGCTGCCCGGCGCTGCCAGCAGCTCATCCTTCCTCTGAAAACTGTGTGACTTACACGAGGCATTGAAGAGGCCGGGTTGGATCGTGCGCCCACCGTTTTGCAGAGGGAATGGGATATCCTGCTAGTGGATATCCCTCTACAGGGACACCCAGGGGACAACAGGGGACAAAGGAAGGGGCAGGCAGGGCCAGACAGACCACAGAGCAGAGCCCCAGGGCCCTAAAGATCGGGTGAGTCACGAGACCAGAGAGGACAGTGGTGGGACCTGCATGACCATCACCCGGGGACACCGGACCAAAAGCTCCTGCAGCCGTGGGAGATTTGTGTCTCACTTGCCTGCTGCAGTGTCCCCAAAGCACCAGTATCACTGCTGTCAGCATTAACAGTAGTAGACAGCCTCGTCCTCGGCTTGCACCCCACTGATGGTTAAGGTGGCCGTGGAGCCAGACGCGGAACCGGAGAATCGTGCAGGGATGCCCGAGGGTCTCTGGTTGTCTTTATATATCACAGGGACTGGGGCACCACCAGGTTTCTGCTGGTACCAGCCATAATCCCAGCCGCTGTCACCTCCAGAGCAGGTGACATGGGCAGTTTTTCACAGGGATAAAGAAGCCAGCGGCTCCAGAGCTGCCAACTCCAGGGAACCTGCAGAGGCACAAGAGAAAGAATAGAAAGCAGGTGGAGGTGACCATAATAAGAGTGACAGAAAATACACAAAGTTCCATATACTTGTGAAAAGAAGATTGTTCTCCCCTGAAGGAGCTCAAGGCCTGGCCAAGGAAATCCAGAGAGGCTGTGAAGAGCCCTTCCCTGGAATCCCCCCAGGGGACAGGACCCCCACCATGTTCACTATTCATCTTGCTATGACGCAGGGGGTTGAAGGAGACGCTTGTCACTGAGTAGCAAGTTGGATCCAATCTCAGCAGCTCCTGCGCTTCCCTTGTCCAGCACCTGCATACTCCTCTTGCTGCACTGACTTTTGCTCCTGGTTCCTTCCCCTTCCTTCCTAGTTTGTGGGTGCAGCTTTACACGGACTTGACTTGTCCTCCGGCTACAGCTACACAAAACCACAAAAGACCATGGGCAGACCTGGGAGGGCTGCGGCGAGTCCTCTGCAACTATAATATGAGTAATAGACACTCCTTTAGAGCTCCTATGATCATAGGACATTTGTGTCACACTTCCCTGTCCTTTGCTTCCATCGAGTCACCAGTATTACCACCAGTATAAGCACCACAGTAATAGACGGCCTCGTCCTCGGCTTGCACCCCAGTGATGGTTAAGGTGGCCGTGGAGCCAGATGCAGAACCAGAGAATCTCGCCGGGATGCCCGAGGGTCTCTGGTTGTTGTTATAGATCACAGGGACTGGGGCACCACCAGGTTTCTGCTGGAACCAGGCATAGTTGCTGATGCCATAATCACTGCTGCTGCTACCACCAGAGCAGGTGATGATGGCGGTGCCTCCGGGGTACGTGTCCACCGAGGCCGGTTGCTGAGTCACTGCTGCCTGGACCAGGGATC
>NW_020455204.1:2385847-2388453 GCF_003342845.1 Nothoprocta perdicaria | reverse complement strand
CCTCGGCTTGCACCCCAGTGATGGTTAAGGTGGCCGTGGAGCCAGACTTGGAACCGGAGAATCTCGCCGGGATGCCCGAGGGTCTCTTGTCGTTGTAATAGATCACAGGGACTGGGGCACCACCAGGTTTCTGCTGGAGCCAGCCATAGTTGCTGATGCCATAATCATCACTGCTGCTCCCATCAGGTAGGACAGAGCAGATAGGACACCCATCCCCAGACCCACATGAGCAGAGAGGGCCAAGGAGCCTCTGCCAGAGCTCAATTGCTGCAACACAGAGCCCGGGTTCCCCTGAATCTAGGCTGAACTCTTGCTGGTGGCCAATTCTCTGTGTTCATGCTGCAGAGCAGAGCAGAGCTCCTACTGTCACCCAAGAAGGCCCCAGGGCTCCTTCCTCATGGATGCCTGGAAAAAAACCTGTGCCTGCGCTCACCCAGGGCCCCACCAGCCTGGGGTCTCTTCCTTCCTCCCGAGTGACCGTGTTGGGCACAGGCTGAGGGAAGTAGAGCCGGGCAGAGGCCTGTGCAGAGTGGGGGAGTGTGGGGACGGCTGCGGTCGGGAGCTGTGCGACCATCGCACAGGGAAAACAAACACCGTTTGATGGTCCATGCAATGGCATGAGCTCCATGCAACTCTTCCCTTTGCATGGTGTCACCGTGTCAGCAGCAGCACTACCAGTATAACCACCACAGTAATAGACGGCCTCGTCCTCGGCTTGCACCCCAGTGATGGTTAAGGTGTTCGAGGAGCCAGATGCAGAACCGGAGAATCTCGCCGGGATGCCCGAGGGTCTCTTGTTGTTGTCATAGATCACAACGACTGGGGCACCACCAGGTTTCTGCTGGATCCAGCCATAGGTGCTACCAGTACCAGAGCAGGTGATGGTGGCGGTGCCTCCGGGGGACACGTCCACCGAGGCCGGCTGAGTCACTGCTGCCTGGACCAGGGATCCTGCAGAGGGAGAGGAGAGAGGGCAGAGAGCGTCRGGTCAGCAAGCGTGGCAGCAGCAGAGCCCCCCGCGCAGAACAACACGACATCTGACACTTCTGCCACTGCTATCTCAGATGGGATGGCTCCTTGGGAGCATTTAACTGTGGGCACAACACCAGAACTCACACACAATTTAAGAAAGTCCTGCAACTCAGTCCTCTGAAGGCTCAGAAAGGAGAAGCTAATGTACGAGGGCTGGGTCCTACTCAATACTTGGGCTGAAGAAAATCTTCCAAGTGCAAGCTGCACATTTCTTAACCAGAGAAGAGACAGAGCTCCTCTCCTACCAAACACACAGCGGTCCATGAGCGCTCTGAAGCGTGGTGGGGGGTGTACACTAGGTGATGAGTGTGCATATTTAAGGTAACACCTACAGGTGCTCCAAACTCCAAGGCATTTTAGGCCTCTGGTGCTGATTCCGAGTCAAGGCAGAATTTCCTTTCTTATTTGGAGATCTCAGGTTTTTGTGTATGGCCCAAGAAGAGAATATCCACATCCAGCTCCCTGCATAGGAGCGCCAGGCTGGCCAAGACACGCAAAGAGCACGGCAAGACAGTCCAACACCTCCAAACTCCACCAGTGTTCAGTGTCTCACATGACACCATCATAATTGTCAGCACAGTAATAGACGGCCTCGCCCTCGGCTTGCACCCCAGTGATGGTTAAGGTGTTCGAGGAGCCAGACTTCGAAGCGGAGAATCTCGCAGGGATGCCCGAGGGTCTCTTGTCGTTCAAATATATCACAGGGACTGGGACACCACCAGGTTTCTGCTGGTACCAGTCAAAGTAGCTGCCACCACCAGAGCAGGTGATGGTGGTGGTGCCTCGAGGGGACACGTCCACTCAGGGCAGCAGAAACAGCACTGCCTGGACCAGGGAACCTGGTGCCCACAGGCCCCACCAGGCAGCACCTCTGGACACCAGAGCCTGGAAAACACCAGGCTCCAAGAACTGCCTTTCTCCCAAGTGCCACAGAACAAAAGTCGTTGGAAGGTGCATCCAACCTCAAAGACTCCAGGACTTCCCCTGTCCTCTTGCTCTGCTGTTTTTCGCTTTCGCCTCCTTGCTTTCCTGCTTTGCACATGGGGCCACCTGGACAAGGACTTTCCTGTTCCCAGGCTCCAGCTACGCATCACCACAGCAGACCATGGAGATCATGGTGTGAATTGTGGTTGGGATCCTTTCAAAGATCACACGAAAAAATCAGGCACTGTTCAATGATCATTGCCGTAGAAGGAAGTCTGGGTTACACTTCTGCTATGCTCGAGGTGACCTTGTCACCACCATAAGCACCAGCATTGTTAGCACAGTAATAGACAGCCTCGTCCTTGGCTTGCACCCCAGTGATGGTTAAGGTGCCCGTGGAGCCAGATGCAGAACCGGAGAATCTTGCAGGGATGCCTGAGGGTCTCTGGTTGCTGCTATAGATCACAACGACTGGGGCACCACCAGGTTTCTGCTGGATCCAGCCATAAGCACCGCTGCTAGCACCAGAGCAGGTGATGCGAGCAGTGCCTCCGGGGGACACGTCCACCGAGGCCGGTTGCTGAGTCAGCGCTGCCTGGACCAGGGATCCTGCAGAGGGAGAGGAGAGAGGGCAGAGAGTGGCGGGTCAG
>NW_020455204.1:2365902-2385612 GCF_003342845.1 Nothoprocta perdicaria | reverse complement strand
GCTTTCCTGCTTTGCACATGGGGCCACCTGGACAAGGACTTTCCTGTTCCCAGGCTCCAGGTACACAGCACCACAGCAGACCATGGAGATCATGGGGGGAATTGTGGTTGGGCCCCTTGCAAACATCACATGGGGAAACCAGACACTGTTCAGTGATCATTGCAATGGTAGGAGCTCTGGATCACACTTCTCCAAAGCTCCACGTCACCTTGTCACCAGTATAACTACCAGGATAGCCAGCACAGTAATAGACGGCCTCGTCCTCGGCTTGCACCCCAGTGATGGTTAAGGTGCCCGTGGAGCCAGATGAAGAACCAGAGAACCTCGCAGGGATGCCCGAGGGTCTCTTGTTGTTCTCATAGATCACAACGACTGGGGCACCACCAGGTTTCTGCTGGTACCAGGCATAGTAGCTGCTGCTACCAGAGCAGGTGATGGTGGCAGTGCCTCCGGGTGACACGTCCACCGAGGCCGGCTGAGTCACTGCTGCCTGGACCAGGGATCCTGCAGAGGGAGAGGAGAAAGGGAGGGCTGTGATGAGCCCTCTGCAACTACAAGACAAGGAGAGTAGAAAGTGCTTTAGGACCCCTATGATCATAGGACATTTGTGTCACACTTCCCTGTCCCTTGCTTCCATCGAGTCACCAGTATTACCACCAGTATAAGTACCACAGTAATAGACAGCCTCGTCCTCGGCTTGCACCCCAGTGATGGTTAAGGTGCCCGTGGAGCCAGATGCAGAACCAGAGAATCTCGCAGGGATGCCCGAGGGTCTCTGATTGTTCTCGTAGATCACAATGACTGGGGCACCACCAGGTTTCTGCTGGTACCAGCCATAGTAGTTGCTGATGCCATAATCATCACTGCTACCAGTACCAGAGCAGGTGATGGTGGCGGTGCCTCCGGGCGACACGTCCACCGAGGCCGGCTGAGTCACTGCTGCCTGGACCAGGGATCCTGCAGAGGGAGAGGAGAGAGGGCAGAGAGCGGCGGGTCAGCGAGTGCCACAGCAGCAGAGCCCCCCGCGGTCCCTGTGCCGTGAGCGAGCAGGAGATGGGCCCAGTTCACATCCCCACCCCTCCACCTCTGCGTCCCACCTCAACAGCGCTGATCTGCAGACCCCTGCCTCTCTCTTCAGTCCCCGCCTGCCCTGGGGGACTCCGTGCACATCTGGCCCACAGTTAGTGCTAGCTCTACGCTTCAGGTACTCGATTACGCACTGCACAGCAAATGCTTTGGGACACAGCCCGGTTTCTGCTGCATCCAGCCTGGACAGCTGCTGGGGGTGACCACCCTATATCCCAGCTGCAGGAAAGGGCAACAGTCTCAGGAGGGTTCACCAACACCAGTGGGCTCTGGGCTCTGCAGAAGCTGGGAAACAGCCGTGGCGAAGCCTTTCCCACGTATTAATCATCACTCAGTGACAGCGCCTCAAGGTACCATCCATCCCCTCCATGACTCCAGGCTGTGCTTATGGCCAGCACTACCTCCCTGCTACCACACAAGTACTCAGCCTCCTTTTTGACTCAGGACCCCTTCAACCATAGGAAGCCTTAACACTGTGGACGAGCAAGAGGCAGTACTGGAGAAGCAGACTTGGATGCCAGGGGGTCTCTTGCTATGGGAAATCACAGGGATAATTCCTGGTTTCTCCTGATATCAACTACAGTCATTCATCCTAGAACACAGGTTATGAGCATCTCACTTTCCCATCTCTATCACCATAACTGCTGCTGTCTCAAACATCACAGTAATAGACGGCCTCGTCCTCGGCTTGCACCCCAGTGATGGTTAAAGTGTTCGAGGAGCCAGACGTGGAAGCGGAGAATCTCGCCGGGATGCCCGAGGGTCTCTTGTCGTTCTGATAGATCACAACGACTGGCGCACCACCAGGTTTCTGCTGCAACCAGCCAAACCAGCTGCTGCTACCAGCAGAGCAGGTGATGGTGGCGGTGCCTCCGGGGGACACGTCCACVGAGGCCGGCTGAGTCASYGCTGCCTGGACCAGGGATCCTGCAGAGGGAGAGGAGAGAGGGCAGAGAGCGGCGGGTCAGCGAGTGCGGCAGCAGCAGAGCCCCCCGCGCAGCGCGATGCCCCCGGCCCCGGTGCCCGCAGGCCGYGCACCCCCCGGCTGCCCAGGGCACCTGAGCCGTGGGCGAGCAGCGCCAGGAGGAGAGGGGCCCAGGCCATGGCGCGATGCCTCCAGCTGCGCGTCCCCACGCCGACGGGGGAACCTCCACCTCGCCAGGGACCCCCGGCTGCCCCCAGCTCAGGGCCATCCCGAACATGCCCCATTGCTGCCCGACCCATACGTTGCTTCACTGCCCATGGTGCTGAGCAGGGGCCTTGGCTCATGCCGGAGCTCAGCTGTGCAGCACTAGGACCAGCATCCCTGGCTCCAGCTTGGACACTCACAGGTGACAATGGCCCTGTGCTCGGGTTGCAGGACAGAGCAACTGGTTGTCACCAACATTGACATCACCCCACTCACCCCAGCCTACAGCACAGCGCCTCTGTCACCCCAGTTGCTGCCACATGTTGGTTAATAATTAACAACAAAACCCTGAATCACTCAGCCTTCCCAACAGCTATCACCAACCAGCCCTGTGAAGGCCCCACTTCAAGGACAGCAGGACAGTGCCTGTCAGCAAACAAGATGCCTTTTTTTTCATGTAGATAACCAACTTCAAGGACAGCAGTGCACTTCTGCCATCAGCAGACCAAAATCAAAGGCAGCTGTCTGGCTGCCACGTGACCGCAAAGCCGATTGGAGAGTCCTGGTGTAAACTGGACAGTCCTGGTGTAATCCTTAGGAACTGCGGTACATTTGCTTTCAGGCAAAGATGGTATTGTAGGTAAACTTACAAAGGTGGTACCCTCAGATAGGTGAACTTGGCACACCAGGATTGGCAGAAGGAATATGTAGCATACCTGTGTGGCTCGTGTTGTCACTCTTGTAAGGTAGATAAGGGTTTGCCCATTACTCCTTGCCCATTGCTCCTTAATGCCACCAACACACAGCCCATCTTACCTGTGGTCAGCACTGCAGCCCCCGCTACCACAGTAAATACACAGCCTCATGCTTGGCTCACACCCCAGTAACAGCACCTACCTCTGCAGAGGCAGCGGGAGAAGCCGACAAGGGTGCAGGGATGCCCCAGGAGCTCTTGTCCTTCTGGTACAGCAGCGGGAACACTGCTGGGTTTGTACTCAAACAGGTAGCTACTCAGTTCAAGAGTTTTGTGACAGGGACAGCTTTCCACTAGATCCAAGCTGAATAGATTCCTAGAACATCTCCCACAGGCTCCGAGGTGCCACCTTGCCCAGGCATCCACAGGAGCTGCCTTCCTCTGGCACCCCATGACCCACCAGCCACGCGGCTGTGCTGAGGACGGGCCCAGGCCCTCCTGCACCCTGGGGAGGGCTCGAGGAAGGTCCCCAYGCAGCCACAGCCAGGTCACACAGGCAGAGCTGCCCGAGCAGCCCCAGGCCCTGCGCCCCTCTCCCTCCCACACCCCAAGGCTCGGCCGCCCCTCGGCCAGGAGCTTCTTCCCGCACCTCCACACTGCGCCCAGCCCCACTTCTCCTCCCAAAAACCATCACACAGGGATCCAGGTGCACAAACACAGGTCTTTATTCCAGGTCACCTCTACACAGCACCCCCAAGCCCAGCCCACCACCACCCGGGACAGTGGAGCCCGCAAGGCCACCGCCTGTCTGAGGAGGGGCTGCATTTCCCACAGCTAGAGCTGCTCCTCAGCAGCCCCTCCTGCCTCAAGGTCTGCTCCTAGTCCAGGACCAAACCTCTTGGGCAGCTCAYAARGCACTGCTAGAGCATCGTGGCCGAGCTACAGCCCAAGGTGCTGCTRCAGCACCCTCTCGTGGCCTCCATCCCATCAGGACGGAGTGAAAGGAGGCACCCAGAAGGGGTGACAGGCTGTGAGTGATGCACATACACCTCAGGGTTTCGTGAACTCAATTCTTTCTACTTTCACATCCTCTTCAATCAGCTGATACACATAAATCACAACTGTGGATGCCTGGATATCCATCAGCACAAAAGAAGGGGTGGTGTTTCTGGAAAACAGAGAGAGGCTTTCTTGAGCTTTGTAG
Organism: Nothoprocta perdicaria; assembly: GCF_003342845.1. Lineage (NCBI taxonomy): Eukaryota > Metazoa > Chordata > Aves > Tinamiformes > Tinamidae > Nothoprocta > Nothoprocta perdicaria. The sequence continues at coordinate 2,381,499 of NW_020455204.1, read as the reverse complement.
CTTATGCATCTTAAAAAACATTTTTAGACTAATACATTTGACTTGCAAGCACTGCAGCAAGAGGGAAAACACTGGACTTCGGAGGCAGGGACAACAGCATCTCGAGAAGATTTGAAGCTATTCTCAGCGATCCCTCAAGGCTGGCACCTTAAACCACATTAGAATCCTATGGTTTGGGTACTAGCACCTCAGAAAGTCCAGCTTGCAGAAGTGCTAGCACAGAGCGTGGGCTGGACACGAGGTGGCAGTCTTGGTTCAAGCAGCTCCCGCAACTCAGCCCCTCAAAGGCTCAGAAAGGAGAGCCTAATAAACCAGTGCTGGGCCCTATCTAGCACTTGGGCTGAAGAAAAGTCTTTCCAGGGCAAGCTGCCACATGTCTTCATCTGTGAAGAGACAGAGCTGATGCCCTACATGACAGGGCTCTAAGAAAAGCTCTTAAATGTGGTGGCAGGCAGTCACTAGCCCATGAACATGCACCTTTAAGGTAAAGCCTACAGATGCTCCCTGCACTGGGCAGCTGCAAGTTCCCTCAACCCATTTCACTCACATCTCCAAAGCATTGTAGGCGCCTGTTGCTGATCCTGGGTTGATGTAGAATTTGTTTTCGTGTTCAAAAGCTTCAAATTTGTGCGTATGTCCAGAGATGAGAATGTCCACATCCAGCTGCCTCTGTAGCAGAGCCAGGCTGGCCACATCTCCCCAGGGAATAACTTGATGGCCGTGAATCAAGCCAATTCTGAACTGCCCCACAGTCACAACCTTCTCTTCGGGATAATTCAGGCTCTGAGGATGAGATATGCACAGGTTATATAAAGATACACAGAAGAGATCCTTCATTTACAAGGCTCGGATTTATACATGACACACACTTGCATGGCTGTTTCTTCAGTGTGTAAAGGAGGCAGATGCACACACCATACCCCAGAGAACTGGGATTTCACACTACACTGAAGCCTCAGGCTCCAATAGCTTCAAGACTGCCCTACAAGTAGGAAAACACTCACCCAAGCCCCAATTCCCACCACCACAGAGCAGTCTGGGAACCCAAACTGACTTTCTTCAGTGCGAAGTAGACTTGGTCCACAGGAATGTAGGGGCACATGGCTTCACCCCTCAGCCGGTATCACTGCCACAGCCAGAAGCATCCTGTCATTTGGATTGCTTGGTGTCACTCGTGTTGCTCCCAGCACCCAAAGCCTATGGTCCAGGAACCAGAGGACACACAGCACAACCGCAGCATGCAACGTGGGGAATCCCTGGAATTTAAAGCAGCTTAAAACAAAGTAAACAAACACCTTACCTCGGAGTCCCCCCTAACAACATGAATATCCGAAGCCAGCGTCCGGAGATAGTCGTAGCTCTCCTTGGTGCAGAGGTTCCCCGTGCACAGGATGTGCTGGATCTTCCCCGGAACCAGCAGCTTCTTGAACTTGGCGGGCAGGCCGCTGCAGCGGTGCGGGACGTGCAGGTCGCCGAGCACTAACACCAGCTGCACGGGGAAGCGAGGGAGGGGGGAATGAGCCGCCTGCCCGCACGGAGCGCCCCGGCAAGGGGGGCGGCAGCTGCTCGCACGGAGCCGCAGGCCGGGGCCGCCCCGGTTCCGGTTCCGGTCCCGGTGCCGGTCCCGGCCCCTCTCACCATCCCGGCGGCCGCGCGGCTCCCCTCGCGCCCGCTGCTCCCCGACGCCACCGGCGGTATCCAGGAAGTGACGCCGCGCTTGTTTTCAAGGCGGGCCCAGCCAATGGCAGCGCCACTAGCTCCCCACGTGACCGCGAGGCCACCTCTCGCGGGCGGCGGCGCGGAGCATGCGCAGTGCGGCGCGGCGGCCCGCGCTCCTCGCGCGTTCGCGCGCTTGGCGCCTTTTTTTCTTTCCCTTTTTTCCTTTTATTCTTTTTCTTTCTTCTTTTTTTCCGCCTTTTTTCCCGATTTTTTCTTTTTATTTCTTCTTTTTTTTCCTTTTTTTCCGTTTCTTTCTTTTTCTTTTCCCTTTTTCTTCCCCCTCATTATTCCATTTTTCTTTTTTCTTTCTTTCCTCCTTTTTCTTTCCCCTTATTATTCCATTTTTTTTCTTTCTTTTCCCCTTTTTTTATCTTTTACCTTCTTACTTTTTTCTCTCTCTTTTTTTTTTTTTTTTTTTTTTTTTTTTTTCCCCCTTTTTCCTCCCATTTCATTCCATTTTCTTCCCTCCTGTTTTTCTTTCTCACCCAGCTTTTTGCAAACCCCGCTCGCTGGTGAGGAGGGTCCCTGCACAAGGGGTCCATGCTGCGCCCTTGACTCCCCCCTACGCTGCCATAATCAGCCCCACGTGCGGCGTCGCTCAGGGCGTCACGACGACCTCAATGTCACCCGCTCCTCTCTGGAGCCCGTCCACCCACTGCTGTGGTTGTGGGTGCCCCAGGGTCCGCCAGCCCCATGGACAGCCCCCAGCCCCACACAATGATGCCCCAGGGCAGTGCCTGGCAGCAGGAGCAGCTCCTCCAGCCCAGCCCTCCCATGGGAGCACCCGGAGGAGCAGGGGGCTCCCAGCGGGACGTTTCCCTGGCACGTGGCTTCACCCACAGGCCCTTCCCCACGCGGCCTCACACAGCTCCCCGCGTGACACCAAGGCCACGATGGTCGGTGGAGCTGGGAATGCCACAGGCCTGGGAGATCCCACCGAATTCCCAACAATCCTTGAGATCCCACCCAATTCCACACACGCCACCAGCCATGCGGCTAAGCTGCAGCCTTTATTCTCAGCGGGGCCGAAGGAGCAGGAGCCCTGGGCAGGATCCAGGCCCCTCCGTGCCGCGGGATCCCTTTCCGAGCGCCATCGGGATCTCGCTTGGCACCCGGAGCCCCTGGGGGAGCCTGGGCGGAGGGGACATCGCTGCCCATCGCAGCGTGGGGCTCGCTCAAGCACGCGGGAGGGTTTCCACGCCACGGAGGGCGCAGGGCTCGGCCATGGAGACACATGGCTGCCCCTTCCTACCAAGACCTCATGGAACGGGACAGCGCGCAGTAATAGTTGCCGTTGTCTTCGTCCTGCACGGCCTCAATGATCAGGATGCAGGCGTTGCTGGCGGGGTCTTTGGTGGCCGAGAAGCGGTCGGGAACCTCGGGGGACTTGTGCTGGTCCCACTCGGAGTTGTAGTAGAGCAGGTACCTGAGCGGGTGGCCCGGGCGCTGCTGGTACCAGGAGATGCCGACCTGGCTGATGTTGTAGCGGGGGTGCAGGGCGCAGGAGAGCCGGGCTGTCTGCCCCGGCCGCACCAGCACCGACGACGGCTGCGTCAGCACGGGCCGCGTCCCGGAGGCTGCGCGGCCCGAGGACACCGTTACCGACGGCATGAAACACCTTCCCCAGCCCCAAAGCACCCCGTGGTCCCCCACAAAGCCACCCGCCCTCCCGCTCATTGCACATCTCATCCACCTCGTCCTGTCCACGGTCCCGCAGCGCCTCCCGGCCCCACGGAGCAGCCGTGCCGGCCTTACCCGTCCCCACGGAGGCAGCCAGCAGCAGGACGGCGAGGCGCAGGGCCATGGCAGGGCCCATGGAGGGAGGCCGAGGCGCCGCGGGGCGGCGGGCGGCAGCCCCGGCCGGCGGTGCTTGTGTAAATGACCCCGGGGACGCCGGTGGCGCGGGGCTGGAGGCAGCTTCACCAGGGGCTGCGACGTGCCTGCAGGTGCCCCCTGCACCCAGAGCCTGCCCCGGGTCCCCAGGGGCTCCCTGCTGCTCTCCGATGAAGTGAGAAGAGAGCTCTTCCTGTAGTCTTCGGCTTAGCGGTTTTGCCCCCATCTGTCTTTGCCCCAGCAAGATTTGCAGTAAAAGAGACCAGGGGCCTCAGCAGCTCCGCAGGAGCCCGGCGGCACCGGCAGCGCTGCCTCTGCTGCGGCCTCCTCAAGAGCAGGACCTAGGGGCAAACACCTGGGGGTCGCAGACAGACCTGCCCTGTGCAATGAAGGGCCGCGGTGCAGCCGCGTGCAGACACCGCAGGTCTCTAAGGTAAAAGGCTGTCAGCTGCACAGACCGTAAGGACCCTCCTGCTGTCACTGCCCCACTGAGGCGCCGCATTCCGCAGCCGTCCAAGGCCGAGGACCGAGCTCCTCCAAGCCCTGCATCCCCTCCGTGCATCCCTGCATCCGCAGCCACGAAGCTCCCGGAGCGGCAGCAGCAGCCATGCCGGAGGGCGAGACGCTGCGCGGCCGCCCTGCTGCGATACGCTGCAGTGCTCCGGACAGGGGCTCGTGTGCCCAGCGGCGCATCGAGTATTTCCATCTTCTATTAACAGTCGGTCTAACAAAAGCACCTCTCCCCACACAAGCTGGCCCAATTTACTGTGTCGTAGCCTCCCCTGGGAGCCCAGAGACCACAAGGCAGCGGCGGGGGCTAATCGGAGCAATGCAAATGCTGCTGAGCAGGACACGTGCATGCAAACCAGGAGGCTGAGGGGCTGGTAAGCCCTGATGCTGCTGTATTGCACCTTGCCCGGTGGATTTGAGGAGCTGCTGCAGCATGTGAGCATGGCAAGGGCTGTCGAACATCTACGGAAATGTGGAGCATTTGTGTGTCACACGCAGTAAATCCCTGCTTCCCATTGCCCCCCGTGCAAGGGGCAGCCCCTCAGGCGCTCTCCAAAGCAGAGCACGAGGCATGAGACCCCAGCAATGACCTGCTCCAGGGCTCACTGCAGGACACTGCAGGGCTCTGCTGTGTCCAGCACGAGTAGAGAGCACCAGAGAGAAGCTCTGCATGGGAAAGGAAATTGAGGGCCACAAACCTACACAAACTCAGCGATTTTTTTTTTTTTACACAAAACCAGTGCAACCATCTTAGGGGTGACCACAGAGAGGTCTGATCGGGGCAACTGTGGCCACAACCCTGCAAGCTGGTTTAGGGTGGCCTTCACTTCTCCGATGTGGCCACGTCGGCCGGGCCGGCGGGAGCCGAGCGCTGCAGCAGCCGGGACCGAGGAGACCCCAACTCGCAGCTCCGGGTTTTCCTAGAGCTCTCCTAAGGGGGAAGCTCTAGGGCCGGAGCTGCAGCACACGGCTGCTCCTGCCGCTGGTTCTGGCATGGGAGAGCTCCCACCTCCTGGCTCCTCCTGGGGAGGCCAAAGGGCTTTTCCTTCATGGGAGGAGGATGTGGCTGCACCGGAGCAGCCCGCACGGCAAGGACGGCACTGATACTCGCACAGTCGCTGCTCGGGTGGCTTTAATTGACACAGCTGCTAATGACACAACACACTAGCTGAAGGGGAGGGAGGTTTCCTAGGGAGCCCGGCAGGGAACCCACGTGCAGCACCGAGTGCAGGACACCCCGCACGGCTCCGTGTCCCTGCTGCGATGTCACCCGTGTCCCTGGCTCCCGGTGCAGGCGCTGCGCGCAGGCAAGGCGAGGAGCTGCCAGCACAGAGCGGCCGGGGTTACGCAGAGCGGCGTGGGGGCTCCGGCCGCTCCGGCCGCTCCCGCCGACACCGGCTCCTTACGCTGTACTCGCTGCCGAGCCTGGCGTAGGTGCTGTTGGCGGCGGGCTCAGGCGCGCGCTCGCAGCGGGGCCGCGGCGTCTCCGGCGGAGCAGAGATCCGGGGCCGCCGGCTGCGCGGGCAGCGCGCGGGACGTCCCGCGCGGCGGGAGCAGCCTGCGCCACAGGGCAGGGCCCGCTGCAGGCTGCCCTGCTCCCGGCTGCTTTGCCCCACTGCAGCGGAGCCGGGGCACCGTGTCCCGGCCGCGTCCCCGAAGGACAAACGCCCTCGCAGAGGTGCAGGGGACACGTGGGGAGGTCGCCGTGACGAGGGGACACATGCAGTGCTACTTACACTGGAAGCACAGGCAGGAGGTGGCCAGAGCAAGCCCAGCGCTCCCCAGAGCCGCCAGCAGCACGGTCAGCGAGCCTGGAAAGGACAGCAAAGGCCCAAGCGCTAAGAATTTCCCCAAAAATACGAATCTGGCAACAAATCAACCTGAACATGGCAAGTCCTGCGCTTCAAAACAGTGTCATGTTTTACCATCAGATTGAATAACCCCCAGATGAGTCTGTCCAATATCAAATTACTGCATAATTTCAATTACAGTCCAAGTCCAAATTACTGCATAATTTCAGTCAATCACATCCTGGATTAATTGGCCAGGCTTCGCATGGTCACACACCAAGCGCAGTCGGGATTTCCTTGGAGCAGGTTTGCTGGGTTTCCTTATGGGTCACGTTGGATGAAAGGCATGTTTGCACATGGAATTAAATGCATGGGGAATCCACATCATCACCGGGCACAGCTGAAAGTGTGTTTCTTAAGGGACCAAATCCCCAGCAAGCAACAACTCTTACAGATTAGCATCTGCAGCAGCCTGCGGCTTGTCGCAGGTGACATCCTAAATTTATCTGTGTGACTTTTCTTGACCATGTTTGGTCCGTGCAGCCAGCACGAGCCGGTGCTGGTACCAGCTGCGGCCACAGCTAGAGCTGCCGCCTACCAGCACGTCCCCAGCGCGAGCGTGAGTCACCCCTTGTGCTAAAGACACGGCCTTGGTGAGAGGTGTCACACGTTCACTGGGTGTGAACAGGTCCAGGCCATGGATTAGGAGAAATAGGCTGTCAAATCTAAAGACCCAGGCGGGCAAAAGGGCTGGAACAGCAGGCCAGGCTCCCTCTGGAGACGCTCACCCTTCACAGCGAGCCTGGTTGCCCTGCCTCGCTGCCGGCCCGCGAGCTGGCCCAGCGTCTCGCACCGGTACCAGCCGCTGTCTCCGTGCTGCAGCGCGGTGATGGTGAGACGGCCGCGGCGACGCTCCGGATCGAGCGCGCTGCGGATGCGGGGGCCGGCGCTGGCGCCGCCGGGGCAGCCGCGCTCGTGGTGCCAGGCGAGGAGCCGCGCGGGGCCCTCCTCCGGCCAGTGCAGCCACAGGAGCCCCGGGAAGCTGCCGGTGCCGTTGGCGCCGAGGTCGCAGTCCAGAGTGACCTCGCTGCCCGCGGGCGCAGAGCGGAGGAGGCCCGCGGGGGCTGCGCTGGGCGGCTGGCCTGCGAAGAAGCGGATAGAGCTGCTCTGCAAAGAAGTGTCCGAGATGGAGCTGCTCTGCAAAGAAGTGTCTGTGACGGAGCTGCTCTGCAAAGAAGTGTCCGTGACGGAGCTGCTCTGACACTGGCAAGTCCCCGGTCACAGGCAAAAATCCCTGCAAAACGCCAGGACAACGCGCTGGAGAGCAGACCCTGGCGCTGGGGCTGCAGAGAGCCTCTTGAGCAACTCACATGTGCTGCGAGGGGAGGCTTCAGCCTGCGCTTTACCCCTCATCCTGCTTATCTGCTGCTTCAGAACAAAACAGGGGACCGAAAGGAAAGGGATTCCCTTGGTGGGAAACCGGACTCCGCAGGACACTGTTGTGTGAGGGGGGCTCCTGCCCGCTCCAGCAGCGCCAGGCGAGCAGAGCGAGGCAGCTCCGTGCGGGATGGCAGCCCCTGGGTGTGCGGGGAAGGACTGTCAGCTCAGCCACGACCAGGCCCCAAACCTGGACTTAGCCCTTCTGTGACGAGAGGGGACTAAGCTGTCCCAGGGAGGTGCACTGTTGGAGGGAGAGAAATGGGAAAACGGAGGGAGAGAAACAGGAAAACAGAGGGAGAGAGACAAACTCACCTGTAACGAGCAGGTGAGTCACCTCTGTGGAGGAGTTGCTGTGTCCCACCTTCACGTAGCAGAGGTAACGGCCGGTGTCGTTCAACAGCGCTTCCGAGATGCTGAGGAAACTCACACACCTCCCGAAATCCAGCTCAGCGCCGAAGTGGCCCTCCTTGCAGGACACGACGGAGGCGTTCGCGGGCGGCGTCTTCCTGAACTGCAGGATCCTCCTCGTGTCGTTCTCGTAGCTCCAGATGATCTCGTGGAAAGCGTCTTTGTGGCAGTGCTCGTGGAAGGGACACGCCATGGAGACGGGCTCCCCCTCGGCCACGAGCAGCACTTGGCTCCCGTGACACCTGAGAGCCTCTGAACCCAAAGCAACGAGTGAGAACTACAGGCAAACTGCTTTCCCAGCCCCGAGCTCTGCTCCCCGGCGAGGAAGGCTCGTGACCAACATTGAGCACGGAGTGAACGTCACCCTGGTGAGAGGCAGACCTAGAGGTCTGACTAAATTCATTTCCTGGGGGCTCCCAGGGCACACAGAAGCCTTCACTAAATCCCCAGCAAGTGTCCAAGCCCTAAATCTCTCTCCAGCCCCAGAGACCCCCTGAGGAAGACGTGGGGCTCATCCCCGTGCCTGCCTCTCCTTAACTCCCTCTAGGATTTCCTAATGATGTCCGTGCTTGCATTCCCACCCAGAATCGCAGCACGCAGCACCTTCCACGCCATGCCCGGTGTGTTGTCCGGACAAGCAGCCCCACACGCTTTCGTTACACAAAAGCTGCCGTGGGAGCATGGCAAGTTTCACACCAGCAAACGTTAGATGTTCTTGGGACTGTCTTATCTTTCTTTTACTCTTGGCTATCAGCTCATTCAATCTTGATAAACAAACGTCTGCACCCAGCTCCTTACGCTGCTCAGAAACATCCAGCGCTGCTTAGCTGATACCTCCTTCACCGGGTCACATCCAGTTACTATTGCAAAAATGTGTCGGGATCTGCTTTTTTGTTGCTTCTGCCTTTGTTCTGGCAACCTCCAAGGAGGCAGGGCACAAGTCAGGGAACAACCAGTGTGGGCTCAGCCCCGGAGCTACAAAAACTCCCAGAAATCAAGGAGAAACCCAGGGGTGATGGAGAGCAGCCCCCAGCCCGGCTCCACGAGGGTCGCGCAGGGCTGGCGGGGCCACCGCGCAGGGGACACCGAGGGGACACCGGTGGCCAGGACCACGGCGATGCTGCGGTCTGTCTGCATTGGGCAGCCCCAGCCCCTTGCCGGGCACCTCCCCAAGGGCCGCGGCACAAGGACTCACCGTGCGGCAGGGCCGGCGGCAGCAGGAGCAGGAGCAGGAGCGGGAGCAGGAGCGCGGCGCGGGACGGGGCGAGCGCCATGCCCGGCCCCGCGCGCCCGCCGGGGCTGCCGCTCTCCCCCACGCCGGAGCCGAGTGCGCTTGGTGCCTCCTGTGAAAGCACCACCTGCAGACCCCACCAGCAGGATCAACCCGCCATGGGAAGCGGCTCCGTGGGAAGCAGGAGCAGCACGTGGCAAACGTCCCCTCCGGCCAGGCCGAGGGCCCGGGACCACCGTGCGCCACGGGGGACGCTGGCAAGGCGGGCAGCAACCCTGGTGGTGGCCACAAGGGCCAGTCCCAGCACCCCGGACAGCCCCGGCGCAGGGAGCGGGTCTGAGCCCAGGGCCATATCCCTGCCCCGCAGGTGCCCGGTCGCTCCCCGGGCAGCACCCACCTCCTGCAGGCGCCTCCAGGGACCCGAACTCTGCAGCGCCAGGTTGTCGAGATCTGCCCGTCTCGCAGCTCGGATGGGAACCGCTCGCGGCCACATCCTCTGCGCGCGCAAAGCCAGCGCCGCCCGCGGCGCACGGGCAGCCCCGGCGCTGCCCTCCTGTGCCCAGCGCCGCCCCAGGCCCAGGAACCCTTCCCTGGCGTTGGAGAGAACAGCAATGTGTGGGTAACGTGGTGGTAAGAAGGGCTTTGAGCTCAGCTGGCTGGGAGAGGCTGAGCAGGGAGGGGATCCTGGTGGCAGGCACCGCGGGTGATTTCCCGCGTGGGAAATTTTCTCCTCCTGCAGCACGCTGTGGTTGAGTGCAGAGCGGGAAGAGGAACTTCACGTGCCTGGAATCCACTGTCTGTGCTGGAGAGACAGCGACTGCAGGAGGCAGGTTCAGCCTGGGTTCCCTTGGGCAAATCCGCCTCCCTCCTCATCCCTCTCTCGCGTCTCTTTTCCAGGCGCTGATCCCTAGACATGAATTTGCTGCAGAGGGGGGCAAAGCGAAGCGCGGACGTGGCCTCCCTCCCCCGGCAGCCGCCGCTGGAGGCCCGGCCTCGGCGCCAGGGCAGGAGCTCCGGGGGTGCCCCGGGTTCTGCAGCACAGGCTGCCGGCCCCGGGCACGCGCGGAGCCGCGCTCCGAGGCCCCTCCACACCGCAGGAAGGGCCGGGACTGGACGGGCCCCCTGTGTCCAGGGCTCAGCCCCACGCACCAGCCCCGCAGCCCCTTTCCGTGGGGCAGGAGCTGGAGGAAAGCGGCCCCACACACCAGGCCAGACCTCCCGGATGGCAGCAGCGGGGGATGCGGAGGCTGGGGCTGACGGACCAATTTCCCTCTTTCCTCAAGAAGCCTTTTTAGCCCAGGAACGTGCTCCCCACAGCCTGCTCTGCTCACCAGCCTCATGCCATTCCCCAGGCTCCATCAGCTTCTGGAGACCAGGAACACCAAATCGCAGCTTACAACCCACCCTGGAGCCTGGGAACGTGACCTGGGGTCTCCAAACCCCCGTCACACAGTGTGCAGGGTCCGGAGACGTGTGGAACAGCCGAGTGTGACCAGAAAGAGGAAAACACCCTCCCCTGTAACCCAACCACTGCCTTCTTGCGTCGCACGTTTTAACCCCGCCCGGGGGGTGCGAACCCGCTGCCCGCAGCGCCGCGCCGCCAGGAAGCTGCGGCTGCCAAAGCCCGAGCTGGCGTCGGGATCCGCGCGGCGCGGGGAGCAGCGGGCGCCGCTGGCAGCGCTGGGGAGAAGCGGAGCCGGGCGCTGCCGTTTCACCCGTGCTCGGGGCGGGAGAGCAGAGTGGGGCTCAGCCCCACAGGCCCCGCGGCCCCCCACTCCGTGGCATTGCCCTTGGCCCACACGGGGAGGGAGCCTGGCGGGAGACGGGACAGCAGGGAAGGCGCCCGTGGAGCCGCGGGCGATGGACGCGCAGGGCCCCGCGGGTCTCTGCTGCGGTGCTGGTTCCATCTGCACGTCCAGGGAAGCTGCTGCAGGACACGGGTGTTTGGGCACCAAGGGGAAGCTGCGGGCGCTGCACGGGCACCACAGACCGCCCTGTGCATGGGCAGGAAAGGGACTGGATGCAAGAGCAGGCTGAGCACATCCTGGCGCTCGCGGTCCCGCCAGCGGCACTCAATACGAGATGTGCTCCAGAAGGTCACCCCAATACGGCAGGTTCACCCCAGTAAGGCAGCTATCTCCTCAAATCAGAGCAAAGCTGTCCCGGGGGAGAGGATACCATTTACAGGTGCCCATCACAGGAGACTGGGCTGTGCTGGGCTCCGCAGGGAGCAGCATGGGCAGCCGGCACCAGCCGAGGCCAGGCAGGCTGGGGAGCAAACACGAGCCCCAGGAAGGAGCGACATCCAGAGCGTGGCGGATAACAGCCCCCGAATCCCGCCCCCAAGGCCATGCTTTGCTCGCGCAGCGCCGCGTTGCTGGGAGATCCGAGCGCTGAAACCCAAGCGAAGGGAGCGCTGGTTGGAAACGCGGCTCCTCCCCTGGCGCTGCCAGGAGCGGCGCCGAGGGGACGGAGCGGCACCGGGAAGGGGCGCGGGAAGGGCCCGGGAAGGGGCGCGGGAAGGGCCATGTTCGCCCTGGTGAGATACGGAGGTAGGTGGGTGACGCTCGCGCGACCGGGAAGAGCGGCCCCGGGAGGGCTGCCAGCAGCAGGGGAGCCGGGAAGCGCCCCCGGCTGCACGTCTGCAGCCTCCAGCTCCGAGCGGGCGCTTGGCGAGGAGCAGATGAGAGTTTTGTGCTCTAGACACAGCCGGGGCGCACACAGGACACAACGGGCAGCGCTTGGAGCTCCCGCATCCATGCGGTGCCCGCTGTTTGGGAAGGGCTCCCCTTGCTCAAATCCCGCTTCAGGGAGCAAACAGTCCGCAGGGAGGGCCATTGCACCCAGGCTGCCGGGCAGGTGCCGTCCAGGCCAAAATCCTCTGCCTGAGCCCAGGGACTTGCAGCAGGAGCTGCCAGAGCCACGCGGCCCGAGGCCTTTGGTCCCTCTGCTATTTGGGTCGGAGCTGCTGTTCGTCAGCCCCGGGGATTTCTCCGTCGTGCCAAATTTGGGGAGTTTGTGGCCAAACACCCCGCGAGCCAGCCCAGGGCGCCGCTCCTCCCACGCGCGACCTGCACAAGCCGAGATCAAGGGAGCCCCACGCGCTGAGGCTCAAGGATCTTCCTGCTTCTCCCCGCTGAAGAAACTGTGGTGAAGGACAGTGACGCTTCATGCAGCCAAGTAAACTAACACCCAGCCCAAGCGCCCAGGCCCTGGTGCAGAACGTTCCCAGCACCAGGGTGCACGGGTAGCTCGAGATGAGCTGGGAAGCAGGTGGGGATCCCACCCTCGCTGCCCCGGCCGGGGGCAGTTCAGAGCCCCCCGTTGTGCCTGAGCTGATCTGCGCCAGTGGTGCTGACCTGCACTGGGTGGCCCCAGTCTTCCCCCATCTAACACCCCTTTTCCCGTCGATAGCCGACTGCCAAGCGATGGTGAACCTGCACTGCCGGCTCCTCATCCTCGTGGCCCACCTGAAGAGGAAGTGTCAGTGCAGACCAGAAGGTAACTGCTCGGGAGCTGCCTTCACCTCGGGGTGGATGTTCTTCCTTCAGGAGAGGCACAGCAGAGGGTGGCAAAGGGCTTACGGGGAGCTGCAGATGCCCAAAGTAAAGGGGGCACAAACCTCCCCTCTAGACCTCTCCATAACTCTTCACAGTGCAGCTCCAAGGAAAAGTCCTCTAAGGTCCAAGGGTTGGCAAGGGCCATGCACAGGTGCTTGGATACACCACCCCTCCTCTCTCCTTTTAGACAACATCGATCTTCTGGATGAATCAGGGGCTCTCATGAACCTGAGCAAAGCAGAGAACTCTGCATCTGAATTGGCCAGTAAATACCTGCGGGAAAGACAGCGCTACATCCTCATCAAAGTCACCCGTGAGTTCCCCAGCCCTCGAGGGATCTGTTGGGAACGTGAGACTCCGCACAGCATTTCCAGCAACTGCCCCTGCCCTAGGGAAACCCTTGGGAAAACCACCTGGAAAGAGCTGCAGCCTGGAGAGGGCTCTGCTCAGCAGCCAGCTCTGAGAAGGCAGGAATCCGCTCACATGGAAAACTAGACCTGCACGGGACAGTGTCCTGTCCTGCAGGCTGAGGTGGCACCTGTGGGGAAGGGGAGCCTTTGGCGAGCAGAGCCACCTGCCCAGTTAAAAGTCTTCATTTTTCTATGAGATTAACCCAATTCTCCCATTCTGCTGGTAGGAAAAGAAGACACTGAATCCACCTGCTACGAGTCCCTGCTGGAGAACCTGGGGAAACACTACCCTGAGCTCGCAGGTAAGAGCCACAACCAGCGCCGGAGCCCGCCCTGGCAGAGCCCTCACGCGGAGGGGACAAACAGCCCCCAGGGACAAACAGCCTGTCCCTGGTTCCCAGGGCCCCCTCACGACAGCATCAGGCTGCTTGGAGAAGCATCCACGGGCAGGAAGGGTCAGTGCTGGGGGCAATGGGTGAGTTAAGGACACCAAAGGGGGAGCAGCCCTGGGAGCACAAATTTCCCTGGCACAAACACGGAGGGAAGAACAGGCGGGATCAGGAAACTTGGATCTCCACCTCCTAGGCAGTAGCTGGGGAGGTTGGCACAGCCTCCATTGACACACGGAGCAGCAGGCCACTCGTTGAAGGCACTTTGCTCTAACCGGGGTTCTCGGGCCTCGCTCCACAGCCCTGCTGCAGAAGCTGTCAGCAAGCCCCCAGCTGCGAGAGCAGTGGCAGAGGGGCCCCACGCAGAGGAGGGCTCAGTCCCACAGCACCCCGGCCAGGCCCCGGGCCACCCCGCAGCGCAGGAGCTCCGAGCTGAGGGGCGCCCCGAGGTGAGGGACGGGGCTGGTGAGCACGGCGTCGGATCCTCAGCGCGACGCCAGGTTCTTCAGTGCAGCAGCTGCCGTGCGCCTCGCGGTCCAAGGGGGCTTCCGTGTCCAAGGGGCCTCCTGCAGGACACGAAGCTGCAAGAAAAACATCCACCGAGTGACACGAGATCGGCGGACACCATCACTGCGCCCTGCTAGAGCCTCACGGACCCTCGTGCCCGCCAGGGAAAGCTGCTCACGCCACGTCCAGCACCCCCCAAACCCGAGGGCACGGCTTGAACCTCAACGTGGGGCAGAACGCACCGAGCCCAGCTACCACCACGCTCTGCTGCGTTTCCACAGCTATTTTGCACCCAGCTCACACAAACATCAGTTCAACTATTACTTCTTAAAGTAATTACTTCTTAAAAAAATAAGTTGGAACTGCTGCGTTACCGGAGCTGTTCCCTGTGCTCCAGCACCTGCTTTTTTCCTCCCCTCAGGGGTCTTTCTAGAGCCTGCAGGGCACCCAGACAAGGCCGGGCACCATCCAGGACACCACCAGCCACAGGGAGTTCGAATCCTGACATTTAGGAGGAGCAGGAATTTCATCAGCAGTCTCCAGTACCTGCTGCCAACTTTAAGCTTCTAAATCTGGACTTCCTCAAACTAAGGCAAGGGGCAGGGAACTAGTCCAATACGCAACAGCTAGAAGCTGTCAGATTTGAAGCTGTACATGCAGCAGTGAAATCCAGGCGTTAAAGGGCTAAAATTCACTGCTGTGCTACTGAAACTCAAACCTAGGGATTGGTAATTCCCTTTGAACAAGCCCCGCGGTGTGAAGGGCCCGGGCTCCCGCTGGAAGAGCCTGTGGGCGGCTCCGCACGGGGCTGTTCTGCTGTGACGACTGCAGTGAGCAATCGGCTCAGGACCTGCCGGCCCTGCTGACCTTGGGAACGTTGCATAACCTGTCGAGGCTGCGAGCAAGATGAAAAAGCACCCCCAGCCACACAGACAGGGCATTTTCCCAGCTCCTGGCTCAGGGGACAGCTCTTCAGGGCGAGGACACTGTTGGAAAAAGAGACCAAGTTATGAGAACACTGCAGGACACCTCAGCTGGCCTCTGTTCAGCCCCTGCCCAGGCTGGGGCCTCGGCTTGGTCGGGATTTGCTCTTCTCAAGCCCCCCAGGCCCAGGCCTTGCTGGGCTGCACCTCCTGCTCGCAGGGGAAATGCAGGTGTCTGTCCCATGAACGCAGCTGAGTTGCGGTTAGCATTTCAGTGCCTGGCTGCAGCTTGAGGATAAATAAAGGAAATGCACAAGTAACAGGTTCAAAGAGTTTCCTTTATTTCTCTGTAACAGATACAGGGCTATCCAAATTCCAGAGTCTCATAGGCCCAACTATTTCTCCCTACTAGTCTAGAAGTGAGTTACCACTAGAAGACTCCCATTTGGCCACTCTGTTCCCTCCACATCACAACCTGTCCCTCCGTCCTTCCTTCTACTCCCTGCTGTCAGCAGCGCTCTGTGCCAGGATCGTTTTCCATACAGGAGTCCTCACAGGAGGGAAGAAACACCTACAGGGAGGAGAAAAGCAGCAAGAAGGCCCAAAGTCAGCATTAGGTGCACGCAGCAGCAGCTGGCGCTGGGAGCGGCTCTCCCTCGCGCCGCTCCTTGGACGAAGCCTTCTCCCGGCTCTCGCGGCTGCCCCCGGCGCTGCGGGGCGGCACTCACCGTGGCTCAGCTTGCACTGCTTGAGGGCCTCGTTGAAGCCCTCGCAGAGCGCGAGGTCGCTCTGGGTGCCGGCGCACTCCAGGAACCGCCTCAGCTCGTAGCGACAGGGCCCCGCGGGCGGCGGCGGCTCCTGCCGGGACACGCCGAGC